>NC_142526.1:4042500-4145000 GCF_964205215.1 Stylophora pistillata | reverse complement strand
GCTCGTTTGTAGGAATTTACTTTCTTCGCTGATAGTAAACACATTTGCTGACATAATGAACGTGTTGTGTATGTAACTAACCCTTGCCCGTTCAAAACGCTTCGAAGAAATGTCTGGTTGGAATGCTCTGGTTAATTTCCCCACCAGAGGGAATTCTTGTTTGGACAACTGTTTCACGATCCGCACGGATCTCTTTTCAAAGTGCTATCCCTTTCACATGCTCTCCAAGACGGATCACATGGGAGTTATTTTACCACCCGGTATAAAGCTTCCACCTATCCGCCGTAAAGTATACGTGCGTGACCAAAGGGCTCATAGAAAGCGTGATCTGTATATCGCGTTAGCGAAGGAAAACTGGGATGATATGATACAGGAAACTGATGTCGATGAAGTGGTTGGTAGGCTCGAAAATACCATCCTAGGGCACCTGGATAGCTGCATGCCTCTGAAAACGGTGCGCATGTCTTCAAGAGACCCGGGCTGGATGACTCCGCTCGTTCGATCGATGATACGAGCCAAATCACGCATATCACTCAGTAATCAAGACCGTCTTAAAGTTATGAATAAAAGGATCTCTGAATATATTTTCAGAAACAGAAGGGACTTTATCGCCTCTATTGGAACTCGGGATTGGTGGAAAAAAGTGGATAAAACATCTCAGCGCCGCAAGCCGGTGATTTCTCTATCTCTTGGCAACTACGAACTCAACGCGTTAAATGACTACTTTGGTGACCTATGTACTGACCACGCCTACAGAAAGCCAACACCTCTGGAGATTAGTGAAGATCAGGAAGTCCCAGAAATCTCCGAGCGACAAGTCCTGAATTCTCTTATGCGTATAAAGAAAACAGCAACCGGACCAGATGGCATCCCGTATACTATATGGAAAGACCACGCCGAGCTATTCGTTCCAGTGATCACCAGGATTTGGAATCTGTCTCTTAGAACACACGCCTGGCCTGTCTCTTGGAAAAAGTCAGACCTGTACTCCTTGCCGAAGGTTGATATACATGAGGGAATATCAGACTTCCGCGGAATAAATGTGACACCTGTCATCGCAAGGTGCTTTGAGAAAGCTGTCTTAGGAACACACGCAAGGGAGACCTTCGATGAACATTCTGGGATCTCACAGTTTGCATACATAGAGGGAGGGAGCTGTACCAATGCTCTACTGACTATCCAACATACTGTCAATCAATATCTTGATATCCCAGAGTGCAAAGCGGTACGCCTATTCGCTATGGATTTCAGCAAGGCTTTTGATAGTGTGAAACACGATCTCCTCTCACACAAATTGAAGCAACTCCCCCTAAATCCTTTTATAGTTAACTGGTATCTAAGCTTTTTGGAAGACAGGCAGCAGAGAGTCATTAGAAATGGGTTTATTGGAAAATGGAAAAGTGTCAACAAAGGTACCACCCAAGGAAGTGTCAGCGGGCCGCACTTGTTCAATGTCTTTCTCAGTGATTTAGAGATACACTTGGACAATAAGAGCGTGCTGGTAAAATATGCAGATGATACAACCATTATCTCGCCTGTGATAGGTGATAATGACAATTCTATCGCACTGATTAATCAGTTTTCCCAGTGGTCTAGAAGTAATGGTATGTGTAGCAATCCATCTAAGTGCAAGGAAATCATTTTCCGCAAGAAAGGTTGTACAATAGAGTTTCCGATGGTGTCTGGAATACCACAGACAAAAGAGCTTACTATTTTAGGGGTAAAATTTCAGGAAGACAGTAGGTTCATAACACATATTCGGGAAAAACTAATCAAAGCAAACAAGTGCCTGTTCATTTTAAGATCTTTAAGGAAAGAAGGGTACAATCAGGCCGAAATAGACCATCTGTTTCTAAATCTGGTTCTACCAAATATATTATACGGGCTGTCCGTATTTGGCGCTGTAAATTCCGAATTAACAACAATCCAATGTTTCTTAGATTGATGTTATAAGCGCAAGTATACATCCGACCACATTAATGTTTATGAATTGTTAGTTCAACAGGACACACGTATCTTCAAGAATGTTTTTAATAATACAATACACCCTTTAAGAGCTATAATGCCAAAAAAGAAATCAACCAAGTACAATCTGAGGAAAGAGACAAGTCACCATCCTAAAATAAACACTGATAGGTTCAAAAACACGTTTGTCAATCGCTTAATTTTTAAACATAATCTAGTCTTATAATTTTTATCTTGATTTTCTCTGTAATTTATATATATACCTTCTTTTAATGTTGTAACATAGGATATGTGTTTATTTATCTTATTACTTAATAAAGATTCAATTCAATTCAATTCAATTCAATTCAATCAGTTGGCGACCATGGCGACCTCTCCCAAACAAAACTTTAATTTTTTTTTTGTGACTACATTCTCATTGCATGTGTATGCCTTGTAGATGTGGCCACCTAAAAAAAAAAGCGTCACCGAACCTCAACTGAGTAACAGGAAGGTCAGATTTGATGGTCAAAAAGCCACTGTCCTCCCGAAAGAAAAAAAGAACAAATACAAGAAGTAGAGGAGGAACTGAAACGATGTTAAGGATCTCATTCGGCAGGCATAAGCGCGGCCTTTTTTTAAATGCACGGTCTACTCTTCGCTTGAAACAAAAAAAAGATAAAAGGAAATCGTAGGGTAATTAATTTGAACCTCGATATCTGCATTGGGGATATGATTAAAAAAAAAACACACAGTTAGTGCAATATAGCTTCGGTACAGTTTCTTCCAAAGAGTCTATCTCTGCACAAGCATCAATAGCCTTTGCTAGTGAATCCTGTTTGGCAGCGCTGGATCGAAGAATAGGGATTAGAAGAACAAGGGTTCTGCAAGGAAGAAAAATATTTCTTTCGTTTTAGTGACTAATCCGCAAAGAAAATATAGGCCATTTCTTATCTCTTTTGTCTATACAAGATAGCTATCTAATGGTATCCAGTGCCTTGCTGTAGTATGTCACATTGTCACATGCACAATTATGACACGGGACATTGAATTCAATTGACTTGACAAGACATGACATGACTAGCGTAGTAGGGTGTGGCATTACTTGATCTGACATGGAATAGGATGACAAAACAGGACATGACTGACATATTATGATATGACTTGGTACGACGTCAAATGAGAATGAATGAATGAAGTGAATGAGTGAATAAATGAATAAATTAAAAAAATTATTAACGTGTCTTTGAGAAAGTAACTGAGGGTAAAGGTCCAATCTTTTAATTGAGGACACTTGCTAACGCTATCTAAGTTGGATAGGTAAAATAAATAGATAAATTACCTTATAAAAGTTTACAGTCGACATACCTAAAACTTAAAACTTAAAGGGACACGGTCACGGTCTGCGCATGCTCGTGTAACTGATTGAAAAAGTCATCCTGACTTAAAGGGACACGGTCACGATCTGCGCATGCTCGTGGGGCCGATTGAAAAAGTCATCCTGACTTTTTCAAGTTGCATTCCCAATTCAAAATGGCGTCTAGCGGAGGATCCGGACGTGGCGGAAACGCATTAACTCAGGGCGGAAACGAAAGGTTGAAGACAGAGGGGAATACAAGAAAGCGTGGCTGAGGAACCATAAGCGTATTCATGTGGAAGAAAAGACATTTAAGTTGTGGTTGCAGGAAAAATTTGATGTAGGTTAAGAGTCATTCAGCGACAGCGATTTTAGTGATAGGAAAATATAATAATGCTAAATATCACAGAAATTGTAGCATTTGCAAGGCAGATTTTTATTCTACTACACATTATGATTGGAATACAGGTAAGCCTCAGGCGACCTCTACGGCTTTCATAAATATAGGCAGACGACGACTGCTCGTTCGAATCCTGAAGAAAGGGAATACACAAATTATTTCGTACGCTTTTAGGACATTCGAGCCACAAAAGAAGTGAATGTATACAACTTTATATGCATGTATTCAACTTTATATGCATACCCTGTTTCTGCAAGGTTTATTGCTTGTTCCACATTTACATTCATCTGCACACAGCACGTTTCTCCCTTTGCACGGGCACCCACGAGAACTATTTTCTTTGCGCTTCGTCGCACAAGCACTTCTACATTTACAAAAGATCACCGAAGGTTCCTCAGTAAAAGAAATTCACTTTCATGAGCATTTGCTTTGGATAAACTTGATTTAAAAGCAAAATATCTGCAGAATTCTTTAACTCACTGATATTTCCATAATGGCCGTCGAGCGTGACAAGTCTCGGGGAGAGTGTATGCTACTGCGCATGTCAACCCGTAACAGTGTCCCTTTAAGATTATTAACATTATTACGAAGTGCATATAATACGAGTTTTTCAGAAATCAGTGTCAAGAGAACATGAGATGAATATTCATTACAGTTTGGCACAACATTATATGATACAACAAAACAAGGCTTGAAATGACATGGAACGACACGACCTGACTTGGAATATGTTGACAAAGTATGGAAAGCACGATTTGAAATGGGGCAATATGACATGCTATGTGATACCAATACTTGAAGTAACTTGAAAGGCGATGAAATGGCGTACGTTCTGACACATATTGCTATGCAAGATAGTTACTCGACAAAGCAGGACAGCGTGTCATGTTGTGGAGTTGAGTGACATAGCATAACAAGTTGTAAGATAGTTATACTAACATGAATGACATTGAAATAGTGACTTGATATCATATGGGATGTGATGAAATGGCCTTTGTTACGATACGCATTACCGTGCATGATAGCTACTCGACAAAGCAGGACAACATATCATGTTGTGGAATCGGGTGACATGACATAACATAACATGTTTTAAGATAGCAATACTAACATTACTGGCAATGGAATAAACTTACATCACCTGACATGAAATGGTATGGAAAAAAAACAGGACATGACTGATATATCAGGGTAAGATGTCACACGGGATGAAATTCATGACATGACTGACACAACATTACATGCCATGATATAACAAAGATGGATATGACCTGTTATGGAATTGTATGGAAATGCGACAAAATAGCCATCGTACATGGAATAACTGATAGACAGCTCCCTTTTCGTATTTGACATCAAAGAGATGAATTTGGTTCCTAGAATTACTTAGTTCACATAGATACCCTCCGTCTGGATCTCTTGGATGTCTCTGGTTGTAAGAGACACAATCAGTCTTCAAATAACAACTTACTTTACAGGCACTGACTGATTCTATCTCCAGTCTCCGTAGGAGGTAATTCTCTAAGAAAACGTCGTGGATCGAATGATCCATCTCCACTGGTCTACAGTCCTCTGAGAATGAAGTAAAAGCATCTGTATATCAAACACTGTACCATTCCTGCGCCGAGCATAGTTAATAAACACGATAGGAAAAGTAGAACGAAAGATGTAGTTTGAACTGAGATGCAAGTTGAATTCTGACATAGCTCTGGACCTTCATAGATCTCTTTGTGCTCGAACTGAGACGAAAACCTTGCGATTAAACAAGTTTGCACAAAAAAGAGTACTTAACCAAAACCTAAAAGAACTAATTCGCGGGAGGGCGAGCTGTTTTTTTCTTTTTTAACGGCAACAACGATTTCAGGGTTTAGGAGCACTTTAAACAATAGATGGCCAGATGAGATAAAATCCCTTAAAACTGATGATCTTTCAGTGAACTTATGTCACCTTAAATTTAAACAGAAACACGATGCGACGCAATTAAACATTCCATTTAAGTCAGTCCAGAAGTAACTAATTTGTGAAATCTTGCAATCGGGTTTGCTCACATGTTTGCAGTAAGTGAACATCTTTTTCACGCACATCCCTCGGTCCAGTTCATGTTTAAGTCAGCTTCGAAAAGTACGATGTTTTATGTGCCTCCTGTATCAGTGGTTGTTGACATCCGTTGAAATCAGTCTGTTCTATGTTGAAAAAATTAACTTTGTCAAGCAGTTGGTTACGTTATTGTCAAGCCATGTTTCTATAAAGTGTCAGTAGTTGTTGACATCTGTTGAAATGAGTCTGTTCTATATTGGAAACAAGCTTTCTGAAGCAGTTATGTTAATGTTAAGCTGTTTCTATAAAGTGGCAGTAGTTGTTTAACATCTGTTGAAATGAGTCTGTTCTATGTTGGAAACAAGCTTTCTGAAGCAGTTGATTTTGTTAATGTCAAGCTGTTTCTATAAAGTGGCAGTAGTTGTTTAACATCTGTTGAAATGAGTCTTTTCTATGTTGGAAACGGGCTTTCTGAAGCAGTTGATTATGCTAATGTCAAGCTGTTTCTATAAAGTGGCAGTAGCTGTTAACATCTGTTGAAATGAGTCTGTTCTATGTTGGAAACAAGCTTTCTGAAGCAGTTGATTATGTTAATGTCAAGCTGTTTCTATAAAGTGGCAGTAGTTGTTTAACATCTGTTGAAATGAGTCTGTTCTATGTTGGAAACAGGCTTTCTGAGGCAGTTGATTATGTTAATTTCAAGCTGTTTCTATATGGCTACAGTCACAGAGTAGTGGACTTGATCAAGTACATTGCCAGCAAGGAATGATTAAGCATTGTGTTGGAAAACCAGAAGTCTTGTTTCCAATTACTGCCAAGTTGGAGGAAACTCAGGGAAAGTGCTTGAATTTAGTCCTAGCACCAGGAAAATCTGTTTCTCTAGAAGGCATGAACTGACCTCAGTCTGGTAGAATTATGATTTTTTAGCTGTGATTAGCTCAGAAGCCTCACGGGAACATAAATGTGTGTTTGTCTGATGTTAAAATCATTAGGGAAAAACTGGAGACTGTGTGATTGATGTTGTGATAGTAATATTGTCTGTATTAGGAGCCCAGCTATAAAGCTGTATTAAATTTGATAGTCATCCTGGTCACAAAATGTTTTTTTCCTACTGGTTTATTCGATAAAATTATTTTAAAAAGCCATCTCCTTAATTATTAGTTAGCAGTGATGTCGCCATCTGATTTGCCGTTGTCGATAAGAATACAGACAACGCTTCCCGCGTCAACGTGTCACGCAATGGTCACGCGCTGAAAAAAACCTTTTACTTGACGTCGATATTGTGGTCGAGAACACGTCAAAAGACAAATCTGCTGTGGACTCACTCGGCTACGCCTCGTAAGTCAATAACATTTTGACCTCTGTAATGACAAATATCGTTGTGGATAAGAGTACAGACTAACGCTAAACTGCTGCTGATTTTTTAAACCTTGAAACCCCTAAAAATGACCATCCAATTTCTTTCTCTACTATATTACTACTAATCATTCATTGAGAGCGTGAGAATAAAGTTAATGATCACCAAGCTAAGAAGCTTTGACTGTTAAATAAATTCTCCTTGTCAGCGTCTAAGAAAGCGTACAGAGAATATTGTTACAGATGCTAGGTTACGGAAGTAAATAAATGATTACTTATTATGATTTGCTTCCTACTGACCGAATCATTTCAACTCACATTGAACGAAAAAGAGAGTTTGACTAGACGTGTACGTTGTAAAAGTGCAATCACCACATTCATGTACCATGCAAGTAAACCTTACATGGTATTTTTACCCTGCTCATATTTCATTTAATTAACGATTTGATCAACCATGTTGACATGAGAATATCGACTGGATTTAGCCATAGACGACTTCCTGCAGCACAAAATTGCATGAATGATGCACTTTTGATCGAATAATCTTGAATACTTACACCACCCACACAGTCAATAAGGTGTAAATCCAAAACTATCCACGACTTGCTCATAACTATGTTTTCCCGCGCCACAGACAATTTCTTCAATTAACTTTTTTCTTTTATTTTTAACTTTTGTCGGGTCTTCGTGGTTTCTTCTTTCTGTGATTGAGCGCTGTGATGACTTTGTTTATGGTATTATGACATTCTATTGAAAGGCACCACGAATGCAATTTTTGATAATTTTTTAATGTGCTGTCAGAATTTTTAGTTCTCTAATTTATGTCATGGTTTCCTTCATAGTTTTCGTGCGCAAGTGAATCCTGAAAGAAGCACTTTAAGTGCATGTGAAACCTGCTTCGCTTTAAAAGACAACCCACTTTGGCCCATTTACAACGGTTACGCTGTATGGAGTACATGTCCTCAGAAATGGGAAGAAAAAGAAACGCGAAAAAAATGTGAGAACGAAGATCAAAGTGAACTCCTTATAAGCTTGCCGGTTTTCGACGAAGACAATCTCAAAACGTATAAAAACATATTTTGTGCAAGATGTAATGAAGCTGTAAACACGACTTACTGGAGGCTTAGTTTTGTCTGCTCTTCCTGGTTCAACTTTACCGCATCGAATATTTCCACGAATGTGAACACTTTGCTGAACAACTGTTCGCTGGACATATCACCGCAACATTTCCAGCAAAGCTCATTGAAACGATGCATTCCTCGGTTTCAAGATTGTCAAGTAGTGAGTCAACAAAAAAACCAATCTCACTGCCAAATGGAGTGCCTGCGGTACGCTTTCCCAGTATGTTTTAATTTGGCGGGAATACTACGTTTTGGAAACCCACAATGTGCATTGTGTAATGGCTTCAAACCTGTTGATCTCGAAAATGAATGTGAATCTGGGAGTGCTCTGAACCTTCCACCATTGACCATTTTGTTTGATTTTACTTCCACGTCGAAATGCAAGATTCGGGTAGATGAGATAAAAGAGGGCGTGTTTCAACGAATTGAACGTACCGTAGTTTGTTCTTTCGTACTTTGCAAAAAGGTTGTCTCACTTGAAGATTATGGCGACCGTCAGCTTGATAAGCGCAATAGCTCAGACTATTGGAATCCAAACTGTACTATTGTGGCGTTTAACAAAACGGATTTCAAGCAGCTTCCCAACGGATCCATCTATTCGAGTCATCACAGGAAGACTTACAATAACAACACCTACAAATTTATTGACGATAAACTACTGTTATGTGTAAATCTTTCGAGGAACTTTACAGGTACAAATTTGAAGCGCGATTATCAGTGGACTGAGATCACTAGAGCCACGCGAGCATCACTGCAGCTTTTCACTTTCGTTGGATCCATACTGTCGACGGTCTCTCTAATTCTTCTGCTTTTAACATATATCATGCTTACTGAGCTGCGCAACCTACCAGGGAAAATCATTATAAACTTGGCCATCTCTCTTCTGCTGCATCAGAGTTGTTTCTTTACAGGAGGAGAGATCAAAGATCCTAAGACGTGTGTGTCAGTTGCAGTTCTACTCCATTTCTTTGTTGTCTCTTCTTTTACTTGGATGAGCGTAATGGCTTATGCTGTGCATCGGATTTTTTTGCTCCGTTAATTAAGTTCAATTTCCTGAAAGAGTCCTTGAAATTTTTTTCTGAAAAAGGGTACGATCCTAGCATATGTCTATCGCTTGCATTCCGAGGATGTGATGAAAATGAGAGGTGCTTGGACAAGATGCTTCACTGTTGCATCACCTCCTCCAGCCAGGAGCGGGTAATGCAACAGTGACGAAATTCCAGGGTGGGGTGGAGGTGAGGGTAACGATTTAGGCATCTTGCGATGGTCTATCATCCCCTCAAGTAACCCTTGCAAAGCTTACAATTGCTTCGTGGGAGAGAGTCTTGGTAAGACCTTCAAGAGGTAGTGTTCTCCCCAAAGTTTACCCGTATGAATATACTTTACTCAGTCCCGATTCCTCAAGATGTTTGAAAGACAGATTTCTGCCTCATAGCAGCCAAAGGGAGAGGGAGAGAGAGAGAGAGAGAGAGGTCCGTAGCAAGCGAGGTCCTTACTTCGCTGAAGACCTGTTGAGTTCTATAGCTCAGTAACCTCCCGATTCAGCCCTCTAATAAATCACCAAGTTAATACTATAACCTAAGTTGGTCCTAACGCGCTTATCATTATTTCAAAAGAAGGATCGGGAGTTGCAGCGAATCTACATGATGGCGACAAGAAACGTCTTACGGTGTACTGTGTGTATGCCTGGGGAGTTCCAGCTGTGATCTTCGTCACATGTGTCGTAATTGATCATATACAAAGAGGAGCTATCGGATATGGTGAGTTTTTTGCTTTCCTAAATTATTGATGCAATTGAGGAATAAACCATCATCGGAGCTTTCGTTGATTCTTTGTAGGTAGGGAATGTTTATAAAATTAGTTATTGGCGAGTTCCTTGGATTTCTGCAGCATTGAAGGTGCAGAAAAATTGACCTTTGTTAAAGCTCTAGTTTATTGTTTTTGGTTAGGGAGTACGTTTCCATACCCATATGAAGGACCAATCATTTGAAATATTTTTCGCTTGGGTGGTGACACGAAGGATTTTTGGGGGATCACATGGTCTTCTTTGGAAGGAGAACAGCCGTTGCTAACATAGTATGAAGGGCGGGACTATAGAAAACTGACTGCCAATTAACTACCAACGAGGTTGTGGGGGGGGGGGAGGGAAGGGAAGGGAAGGGAAGGGAAGTCAAAAGAATATTAGAGAGCCTTATTGGGAGAACAGGTCAAATTTCATACTTTCCAAATCAAAATCCTCCAACATTCCACTTTGGCGATGGATTATGTGTGGTATCAAAATACTATTTTCCTCTCTTACTGAAAACCTTTTTCTATTAAGAATTTGTGAATTTCTTATATTCACAATAGGACAAGGTAACGAGGAATGTTTTATATCTCAGCCGCTGGCCAAGCTTTATTCGTTTGTTCTGCCTGTCGCTCTAGTCCTGCTCTTCAATCTATTAGCACTCGGACACACTGTGAGTCGCATCGTCAAAACACGAAAGGTATATGCAGATTTGATCGACGTTTTTTCTTTTAACCACGTTTGACCCTTTAGTAGAAGAAGTTAAGTTAACTGAAAGATTTAGCCGATACCAGTATGCATATTTTCGGTACCAAAGAGAAATGAAGTAATTTTTTTTTCTCACACGAGGCGCTAAGGAGCCAGGTGATACTCGTTGGATTCATTCCTACGGTACTGATGGACAGAATTTCTGTTACAGTCAACAGCTTCTTTTGTTGATGATCATTTCCTTTATTCTCCTGACCTTAATATTTGATTTAGTGGTGACCCTATGAGGAGAAATTAGATGCTTGTCACTCTCAAAAGTTGCCAGGTCAAAATAACCGTCAATGGGAAATACTACTCTTTCTTAGTGTTCAGGAAATGCATGATGTATTTCTTCATTGATATAACAAACAGCTGGAAATCTAAGTGGCAATTAGTGAATAATGTAACTTGTTGTAAATGTTTTTCTTTGTTAGAGCAGTTTTCAAAGAACTGTCGAAACCAAATAAATCCCAGCGACCAATCAGAACAAAGGTTAACATCATCCCTGTCCAGTAAGAACTCAAAGTAGAAACAGGCAATCTCCTTAAAGCGTTGGAAAATGCAAGTGACCAGGCTGGGATTTGCATTTGATTGGTTGAGATGGTGATAACCAGTCCCAGAGCGAAGTAAAGCAAAACCAAAGCAATCTAACGAGGATCACTTTGCAAAATGCTCTCAATATTTATTTATTATTCTATTAAAGGAAACTCAAAAAATCACCCATCAGCGACAAAGCAACAGTGTGGCTGTAACTTGCGTCAAAATGGTGTCAGTTGTGGGCTTGACTTGGATTCTTGGAATTGTTGCGAATGTGAAGGCATTGTCGTTCTTATGGTACCCGTATGTGATTATAAACAGTCTTCAAGGCAGGTTTTCTTTTACCATTGTATTTACTTCTTCTGTCTCTCCTCTTGGTATCGATCTCAGTATCGTTGAGGAAGGTGGATATTTTCCATTGCCGTTTCGCGACTTGGTAGATTACCATCTCTATTCATCTTCACTTTGGTAAATATTTTTTAGTTATATTTGTGACAATTCTGTGCCACGAGATTTACTCGTGTACGTGGACATTCATACGGAGTTCATAATTTGTTACATAATTTGTACACCTTTGCAATTCAGCTTCCAACTGCTATTAAGGTATTCTTCTCAATAAACGTCTAAAACGTCTAAAGTTCCTGCTATTCTTACCGAAACATCTAAGCATTACTTGAGGTACATCACATTGCTATATGCCTAGACTTTTACTCAACAAAACGAGCACTGTGATTGATTGATTCTCGGTCACGTGCCCCTGATCTAGTTCAAGTCAAATGTATCCCTATCGGGATACAATTGCGCAGTTGTTGCCCGCGCACCGAATATAACCGCATGCTTTTGCCATATGATTGTTTAAGGGAAAGTCTAAATATATGACAAAGCACTTAATGTATGGTCCCGCGGGAAACTAGTTAGTCTTGTCTTTCCTCGAGTCCTGATGTTTCCCGAAACGAAGTTGAGGAGGAAAAGTGGAGGAAAAGTAGCTAAGGTCTAAAGAAGTTCGGTGGGTGTTTTATAAAATAAGCACGGTTTACCCGTCATCCCCCTATATTTCCTGAATTTTGCTCCTTTTCTTAATTGATAGGGTTATTTATTTATCTGGCGTTCGCTGTGAGTGGAAGAGCTCTAGAGTTGTGCAGAGTTAAACTGAACAAATCGATAAAGAAACCGCCAGCATTGAACCGAGACCAGATGCATTCCAACTGTACTCTGCAGTCCACTGCCAATGTAACTTGTGATTATCAAGATAAACGAGATACTTACATCTAAAAAAAGAGCAAAGAAACTAAAACACAAATAAAATAACAAGTAAATGGATATTGCAGCCTTTAGTGTCGGGCCTGTCTAGTCAGATGTACCTAACTTAAAATGACAAACAGAACTAAAATGTGCTCAATTGAGGGCGCGTAAAGTTCGAATTGGTATTCGCACTGGTAATAATGATAATAATTTAGTGATAAAAACGAGAGATAAAAAATATGAACGACGTTTCGACCGCTTCACGATCATTTTCAAGTTAGAGTTCATGAGTAAATTTCCGCATATATACGATTTCTGAAACAATAGAATGAAGGTAAAACCAAGTATTTACATATAAACAATAAAGCTAATAACTAATAACAAAGTGCAAAAACGAAGTGTAGATAAGCGGTGAAAAGGATGAAAATTAATTAATATGAAGTGTTAAGCAAACAGCTTCGCGCAAATAGAATCGCTCTGTTTGTTCAATTTTGGCTTAAGGTCCCGAATAAAAAGCATTTCGAAAATCAAACAATCGAACTTGTTTGAGCATTTCCTCAGGACCCTAAAGTTCTATGCGATTTCACATGGTTCGATTCCATGTTCTCTTACCTGGTTGCCGATTACCGATCGTTTATGCTCCTCCACACGTTGCTGTAGGTGTCGGCTTGTAAAGCCGACATAATCTGTATCGCACAGATCACACTTAAAGAGAAATACAACGTTTTGCTGGTCGACAATTGGAGGTTTAAGTTCCTTAGCTTTGAGCTCATCTTTGATCTTGCGGCTTGTAAAGACAGAATGTACTTCGGTATTTATCTTCCGGCTAAGATCACTAAGTTGTTCGCGTAGTTTGTTTGCTGATCACAGATCCTTGAAGGGCAGGGGTACCCTAACGGTAATTTCACCTGCTTGTTGCGGGGGACGCGTGTAATGATAAAAAAAAGGCGTGTAATGAATAAAAATAATAGTAATAATAACAATAATAATTATTTTAGTAAAAACTTCTTTTGGGGCACAGGTACATAATTTCAGCGCACTTTTCAAATGAAAGAAATAAAGAAATATAAAACTTCTGAAAAAAAACAATACAATAAACTTAATAACTGAGTAAGTAAAAGTGTTTCGAGTTTCTTGAAAAAAAAAAGCTTTTGCACTTTGATGTTTAATGGCAAGTAACTTCACAGAGTTGGTACAGCTACGGAGAAAGACCGAGCTCCGTCTGTCTGGGTCTGATCGTCAGGTACTTCCAAAAACAGACCTCTCTTTGCATAACGAAGATTTACGGGTGGAGGCCTTTTTTTTTCGGGAAAGAGGGGGAGATGGGAGTAATTAATTCCTTTTTGGTCTATTCCTAACCCAAATAATTTTACACGAACGGCAAAGCAATAGGAAAACTGAGGAATTCTTGTTACCCCGTCTCCACTTAAGGTAATAATATGAACAGTACAGTACAGTTTAGGGGAGCATTTTACACCGTAACATCGGTATGCATATTCTCCATACTGTTATCGACTCATTTCCTCTGGTACTGGCAAGGAGAGTTTGTTGCAAAATGAAGAGATTCTTAAGTAGGTTGTTATTTTCGTTATTCTCCTGGCCTTCATATGTGAGTCAGGGTTGAAACTGTAAGCAGAAATTAGCTGCTAGACATTTCTAACGTTCAAAGGGTTAATATGTACAGGCTGAGCTGCATACAGCCTGAATGAACAGAAAGTTGTGATACGAGTGACACTTGCGTATCGCACACCGGCGCATATCAAGAGTATATTCTCTTGTGCATATAAATCCACTTTTACAAGATAACTTGAACATAAAAAAAAGAAAACAGGAAAATAAGTAATAACAAGGAGTTAAGTAAATGACGCTAACTTGAATCAGAATTCGGAACTATATTGAGTCTGTTTCTCCCGATGATCTACATTGCGCTCACAATTTCTACGCAAAATAAGTAGAATTATTATCATTAATCACTCATTTATACTTCCGTCAAACAGTAGTTATGTATTGGAAAAAAAACCTTCTGTGAATTTATATTGATGTGCACTCCGAATTGTGATTGGGAATTTTAAAAACCGTTGTAACGTCCATCCCAGTCGTCCGCTGGGAAACGGTCGTTTCGTCTACGAGTAGTTTCGTTATATTGACGAACAGTTCGCAAACGTCTCGGAGCATTTCGCTGACGTCTCATATAGGTCCTTTGGCTAAAGTACTACAGTCTTAACGGAGTTAGGTTGTTTCAATACAAACTGAAAGTTTATAAAAGGGGTAAGTTTCTAAAGAAACTGTGATACTGCGCCGGTGGAGGTAACAGCGTAAATCGATTTTATCAACTGAGTTGATATTGTAAATTGGCCACCGTGAAGGGTTAGAAAGCTGACGTTTCGAGTATTGGCCCGTTCGTTAGGACGAATGGTGGAATTGTGGATTATGTGTGTTTACATGCTACGCTATAGGTGGGAACATGGTTACGAGGAAAACAAGAATAAATCAGTGGAATACTTCCATAGGTATCGTTGATAGCTATGGCATTAAGAGTACCGATTCAAAAGAGAAACTTTTGTTAAAGAGTTATGCAGCTTTCCGAGCTGCCTTAATGTAAGGAAAGGCCGCAGACTGCCATATATCGATTAGAATGAATATGAAGATTGAAGTGTCTAGCGACTGGTTTTGATGCGTCCTTGTCACTCCTTTCTACATCACGAAAGTTTTCTCGGAATCGTTTACCTAGTCGTCTTCTTGTTTTGCCAATGTATACCGTTTTGCAAAAAGTGCAAGTTATACAGTAGATGACATTAGCGGAGGTACATGTGAAGTGATCAGGAAACTTAATGGATCGTATGAAAAGATGAAGAGGGAAAAGGAAACTTATGGACAACCTAGGCCTCACGTACAACGTGCAGTCGAAGAGTTCCCATATAAAAAAACAGGCAGTGCAGGATAAGCACTAATGTTGTACCGTATAAAGTCAGACGTGTCAGTCGATTGAGGCCAGGTATGCTATTAGATAATTTAGTTTTCCGAGCTTTCGCCGATCTGCGGCATCATCAGGGAATGTAGATGGAATCTTTGAAGTGAACAGTATATCAGGCGGAGGTGTTAGGCTAGATGGTAGAGGTTCAGCAGACAATAGGACAGGAAAGTGACAGGTATGTAAATGCAGTAGAAATAGGTCTATGCAGGAAATAAATATAGTCAGGGTAAATACTATCGTTAGAATTAAGGATCTTTGAGTTCAGAACACTCCTCCCTGATGATGCCGTTGATCGGCGAAAGCTCGGAAAACTAAATGATCGTAGCATACCTGGCTTCATTTGATTTACAATTCTGACTTTATAACACTATGCTACTCAAGGACAACATCCAACGTTGTACCGTCTGTTAACTGTACAGCATTTTATTTGTCACTTTTGCGAAGAAGACAAAACAAAGACGAGACGTTTGTGAATGACCTGAAACGCTTGTTAAACGAAACTAAGAAACGTCAACGAACTGACCTGAGACGTGTGCGAAATGATCTGAGAATTTGACGAGAACGACTCGTAGGCGAAGTATTAGCAATTTTTTCGTCCCTTACGTTTCCGCATGACGACAGTTTACTGCTCAGTTTATTCCATAGCACTCTAATTTTCCCAAAGTGTGGTATCCTTCTTCGGGACGGAAACCTTGGTCATAATAGCTTCCCGTATCGCCAAATCTCAACTGAATGACGGGAAGATGGGACTTGTTAGTTAGAAGACCGCTGTCCATCCGCCAAGTCTGTCTATTCTCATCGCAGTTACAGACCCACGATGGGTTAACACACGAGCCGTTCTTTCCACAGGCGCAACCATCATATACTGGACTGGCCCCATCAAAGTAGGTCATTTCTTCACCGTCACTTGACACCCACCATGCATATTCATTCCTTCTAATTCTAGAGTCCAGGCACTCGTATTTGATGAACTGTTGACAGTTGGTGGAAAGTTCTGTTAGAACCTTCAATTGAGAAATGCTGGCGGGGTTGTAATCGATGTCGAGGGAATATGAACCAACCGGGTCAAAACCATCTACATGTGTTCTGTTCTCGCTGTCATGACTGACAACTGTCACTCCAACACCACCTTTGTCAATCATGTTACAGAAAACAGGAAATGGAACCTCACCAAGAATACCGTCAGGATCAATGAAACGATCACCACTGACGTCGCTGATGTTGACCTTTACTTTGGTGCAGGTTTCGGGGTACTTGACATAAATAATGACATTTGTTTGAATTAAGCTGAATGCATTAGACGCATGGCAAGTGTAGGTACCATTATGGGTGAGGTTAGCAGATGAAACTGTCAAGTTATTGGAGGAATCAATAACTACGCCTGAGGGTAATGACGAAGTGCCATTATATACCCACGACATCGTTGGTGTCAGGTCGCTAAAGGCAGAACAAGGCAGTGTGAGACTTTCATCGGCCTTCACTGTTGCATTCGACGGCGGCTTGATGGTGAATTTGAGAGTTGAATACACTCGGAGGTGAAGTGCAGATGATTTGCTGCCCCGAATGTTTGTGGCAGCACACAGATAGGAACCACTGTCTTGTGTAGAGACGTTCGACAGGGTTGGACTTCGTCCATTTACGAAGCTTCTTGAAGTAGGCAGCAGTCCTTGAGCCTTGCTCCATGTAACTGAATGTGGCAACGGATTACCAGTCGCATTACAAGTCATGGAAACATTTCTACCCTCCACAGTTTCGATTCTCTCAAGACTAACTTGTACTGATGGAAGTCCTAGAATCAAAAATAGCATGTCTTAAAAAAGATCGCAAAGTCGGAAACTAAAATAATCATCTATTGCTTCATGGCAAATGACTTATTCTGTTCAACTTTGCCGGCATTACTGGTGTTTTTCACTGTTCAGCAACAGCGTAAGATGTACAGTACCCTACTAAAGTTCTTATTGGTTTGCTTCTAAACAATCTCTGTCGAGACTTGCCGTAAATAAATAAACAGACGAATCAGTTAATCAACTTACCTTCATTACAGTTTTGTCCCATCAGCCCATTCCTGCGCACACAACGATAACCTTTAAGGGGAAAGCCAGTTTGACAACTCTGGGCCACTGGGCAAGGCTTTTTAAAACAAACGTTCTGTAAAATAAAGCATAAATAACTACTGTTGGGTCTAAGGTACAGTCGCAAAGCGTGTTTGGTTTTGATACAAAAATCATTTATGCACGACTGACACCAATGTATCTATGCACTGTTGCATTTAAATTGCATGCATGTATTTCGTCCATACACTCAGCCTCAGATGCAATCTTCATCCTTGGATCTATGCATTCATACATCCAAAAAGTCGCTAAAGGAGTTATCTGGGCAATCGTCTGTCAACTGTGCTTTCGTCACCGATGCAGGTAGGGATCAATGCATTTATCACCTATGCATCCACGTATGTATCAATACATTGAATTTTTATCCTCACATCCACGTACTCCATTATCGCTTTTATCTATTAACTTCCTGCCACGTGGATTTGGTATGAACCTTAATTAAGTATAAAGGCAATGGAGTTGCTATTAGGTATGGGTTCGAATCCCATCGATGCCTTACTCCGGTTGTTCGCAAGTTGGACAAAGCTATCAACTAAATAATTTGCTTTGCGTGGGACGGCATGGTGGGTTTTGGTCAAAACGTTTCCGCTGGATAGCATTTCATCCGTTGGATGGCGTTATCCGCACTTTGAACAACTGGGCCTTGAATTTTTTCAGGACTCTTCTCTGAAATTTCTCGAATTACACCCCAGAGTTCGAATAACGGCGACTCACCTTAAATGATTTGTAAATAGCTCCTCCTCTGTATCTCATATTCAATGGATGAGCAACATCATCGGAATCACTTAACTCACACAAATATGTCCCATCGGGAAGAGGTTTTAGATTGTATGATATACAGTTATTCTCTATGTAACAATTTACTTGGCAGGCACTGGCTGATTCTGTCTCCATGGTCTTGAACACGTGACCAATTAGAAAGAAGCCCGTGATTGTCGGATTCATCTCCACTTGTCGACAATCTTCGTCTAAGACAAAAAATAAGATGGGATAACAGATTGCAAATGTCTCGAAGAACTTACAATTATAATCAATCTTAAAACTCCCTTTCATGTGCGAAGGCAGACAGGATGAGCGGATGGGAATTACATATCATTTTCCAAATTTTGAACTTTATGAAGTAATGAAGAATATGAGAGTTTTTTAAATGTTATGCTTTGATTTGAAAAATAGGAAGTACTGTGGAAAAGAAAGAGTAAACAATTACAACTTTGAAGATCAATCCACCACTGGCGGACAAGTCTAAACAGAAATAGCATTAAACCACGTCCCTGGCTTTAAAAACGTATCTCCATGATAGGCATCGTGCGATGGCGATTTTTGAATCAGCTTCATTTCGTGTTCCAGAGAAAATTTACACATACATAAGATTTCTGTATGAAAGGGAAAACTTTATCAGTGAAGGGGGGAGGGGGTTGCAATTGGAAGCCTCGGAGAAGAGGAGATGGAAAGGGGATAGGAGTGAGGAATTGAGTGGAAAACGTGGGAGAAACGCAAAAATACGAACAATCGTGAATCATTAATCTGCATTTCTCAATAAAGGACGGTAAAAGAGAGTCATGGGTGGGGAAGGCGGGAGAGGAGAGCGTAAGCAATCTCAGATTCCCATCCTTGCCCCCCCTCCCCTTACGTTTCATGCCACATTAATACAATGGTGCCAAAATTTTGGGAGTTAAACTCAAAGATGGGGCAAGGAAATCTGTCCTTACATTTGAAACGGTCTCCAAACAAATGAACTATTCTTGAAAGTCGTTAAATTAAAAGTGATTGTAACTTTGTTGCGATTTTTTTCAAGGACACATCATTTTTTTTATTAATTTGGCTCATAAAAGGGTTAAAATTCAAAGGTCGTTTTATAACATCGTTTAAGATGGAACGTTAAGCAGCCTGAATTTAGCGGATAAACAAAGTCGAACAAGCTTTGTAATGAGTCGTTTCGAAAAAAATTAAATCCTTGCGTGGACTTTAAGCCACTTTACTCACCTTGCTGGAATGCAGCATAGATACTCGCCAAAATTAAAGATGAAAGCAGTACCGATAATTTTATTGTTGAGAACTTCATTTCTCTTCGTTTTGTGAATTTGCCTCTATGCCAGTGCGTGCAATGGCAAAATGAAAAGTTAACAGTGTTAGCTCTGGACAGTTCTCCTTTCAACCAGTTGTGAAATATTTATGGAGTAGTCATTCGTTGTCGCGGCAAGACGCTTACCTTTATGATGATTTTGGTATTCATAACTTCCTTTTCGAGGAAAATACACATCGCTCAAAAAAGGCTAATATCCCGACCACGTCTAAGTATTCATGAGTAATTTCCCGTGTAGAGAACATTACTGAACATTTCATTCTAACACCTCAATGATTTTTAAGGTTTCTTGAGATAAATCAGTATGTTGATTTTAGCGAAAAACAGCTGCCAAATTGGAATGAAGTCCATCTTCGGTTTCTTTCATCGATTAATGTTACACAGTTAATTTTAATCAAGAAGAGCATTGAGACATTTATTAACAGCAAATAAACGCTTTTTGGTTGAGAAAACCATGGCTAAAGTCTTGAAGTAACTTAATTGGAAATTGCACGAATAACAATGTGGAACTTCGAACACAGATTGAAGTCTGATTTGATGTTGGACGTAAAATAGTGAAATACAATAGACGACGAAATGCTTTTGTTAAACACGTAAATAAACATGCGATATTATCTGTGCCGTAGAGAACTCTCTCAAAAAAATTATTAAAATTTATGATGTCCATAAGTAATATATTTACACTGCAGGTGTCTCTGCAGTGTAGCTATAGCTATCAGAAAAAAACAACGGCTTAAATTGATTTATCATCCCTGCTTATGGGACGAGTCATAATCTTTGTAAATGTTCACAAAACAGTTTGTCGTTTTCCAGTCCTTTATTCATAGAGTTGTGCAATTCACTCGCATCGCGCGCAACGAAGCCCTTACTTATAAAACATGGCGGAGGGAAAATCTATTTTCTCAACAATCAAGTTCGAGTGAGAAATTTGTCAGTAGCATTTCAGTTTTCCAAGTGTGTGATATCCTTCCTCATTAATCGCACCAGTGTCACCGAATCTCAACTGAATAACAGGAAGGTCGGATTTGATGGTCAAAAAACCGCTCTCCTCCCGCCATTCCTCATCGTTGGCGTCACAGTTACAAGGCCATTCTTGAGTCGGACAGGTGTTAGTCACGTTACATGCACATTCTTCACCAGCTCCTCCCCAGTAGGTTTTTTATCACCGTCACGTGACACCCACCAACTAATTCGACCTAGACGCATTGCAGCATTATGGCATTCATATTTAATGAACTGTTGGTAGCTATTTGAGGTTTCTATCAATCCTTTGATTTGGGAGAGGCTGCTGTCGTAGTACTGAATGTCACGGCGGTAGCCACCATTTGATTCACTTCCGTTGACGTGGAATCTGTCCTCACTGTCATGACTGATAATTGTCACTCCAATACCTCTTTTGTCAGTCATGTTACAGTAAACAGGAAATGCATCCTCGCCAAGAACACCGTCAGGATCAATCACGTAATCGCCACTCACGTCACTGATGTCTGTCTTCACTTTGGCGCAGGTTTCAGGATACTTGACATAAACGGTGACACTCGTTTGAATAAAATTGAGCGAATTAGTCGCACTGCAAGTGTAGGTACCACCATGGGGGAAATTGGTGGGGGAAACGATCAAGTTATTTGAGGAACCAATTCTTGCATCAGGAGGTAGCGAGACGGTCCCCTTATACATCCACGACATCGTTGGCGTGAGATCGCTTTCAGCGGAACACGGAAGGCTAAGAACTTCATCAGCCTTCACTGTTACATTCAACGGGGGTTTGACGATGAACTTGAGTGCTGAATAGACTTTAAGTCGCGTGGAGGACGACTTTGCACCCCAGATGTTTGTTGCAGCACACACATATGAGCCAGTATCTTGTTTGGTGACGTTTTCCAAAGTTAGATTTACTCCTCGGACGATACTTCTTTGGGAAGGAAGACTTTCTTGAGACCTGCTCCACTTAACTAAGTGTGGAGGAGGAGTACTGATAATATTACACATCATGAAGACTTCTTTGCCTTCTTCAGTCTCGATAAAATCAGGAAGCACTTGCACGGATGGAGGTGCTATAATTTTTACAATTAAAAAAAAATAAAACACATTACATTGAATATTAAACCTGAATAGGGGGAATAATATGGTAAAACACAGGTGGATCCTTTGATACAAGATACCTTCGGTACAGTTTCTTCCAAAGAGTCCATTGCTGCAAACACAGCGATAACCTTTGCTGCCGAATCCTGTTTGACATCGATGGATCGCAGAACAGGGATTACTTGAACAAAGGTTCTGTGAAATACAGGAAGGTTTTATTTGCATTGGTTGACATTGCACGAAACGATAAAGTATAGTCTTTAATTTGCCGTTTTTACTGGTAACTGTTGTTATTCGACATTACACCCACAAAGAGTTTACACGATGAAGCATAGCAATATGTTATACATGGACTTGGACGACATGGTATAACATGACATGACATATCCAAAATGGAACGAGGTGACAATGTATGGAGTGCATCAAGTAATATGGCATTGCATGACATGACCCAACATGTAGCAATATAGCAAAACATGACGTTAGTGAGAAGAGAATTTAAAAAGAATTTGAGAAGAATTTGCTACCTTTCTATAAAATAAAAAAATGGTTAGATATTCTAGACTTCTCGGATAGGGACGAATAAAGGGAGGTCCAGTGTCCTTCAGGGTTGAGGGCAAGAGACGTTAATTTCCCACACACGAGATTACTGTGTGATAGATGTCCTCCCCTGGGGTGGGACGGGTGGGTTTACTGGGCCCACAGTGATTGGCGCAAGCTGTTGCAGTGTCCCTGCTTGTCGGCGAATCTAATAAATTAGAAGTGACATACCGTGACGTGACCTGACAAAAATGACACGAGAAAAAATGAAACGGCATAAGATGATGATACATGACACGACTCGCACGGAAATATAGCAAAGGATATCATGATCTGAAATTGGATGAGATGACAAAACAGGAGAGAAGGAACAACCTTAAGCGATATGATATTACATGACATAAAGTGGCGTGACATGAACATGTGGCGTAACAAAAGAGGACAGAAGGAACAACTTTATGCGATATCGTATTACATGATACAATGTGGCGTGACATGAACATGTGGCATGACAAAAGAGGACAGAAGGAACAACCTTATGCGATATATTATTACATGATATAATGTGGCGTGACATGAACATGTGGCGTGACAAAAGAGGACAGAAGGAACAACCTTATGCGATGTCGTATTACATGATATAATGTGGCGTGACATGAACATGTGGCGTGACAAAAGAGGACAGAAGGAACAACCTTGTGCGATATCGCATTACATGATATAAAGTGGCGTGACATGAACATGTGGCGTGACAGAAGAGGACAGAGGGAATAACCTTATGCGATATCGTATTACATGATATAATGTGGCGTGACATGAGATGACATGGCATGACATTATTTGTAATCGTGTGACATGACACTTCTGGGATGGTATTGGGTGGCACGACAAGACGTGAAATCGTACGAAACGTCACGCTTCATATATAAGGCATGGCATGTATTTTGTGGTATATTTAGCTCTGAAAATTCTGTCTAATGATATGTAAATACACTACCGAACATACAACCCGGCTTACCTGAAATGATTTATAGACAGCTCCTTCTTCGAATTTGACATCCAAGGGATGCATTTTGTCAGTAGAATCACTCAGTTCACATAGATACCTTCCGTCTGGATACTGTGGTTGTCTAAGGTTGCACGAGACACAATCAGCATCCATATAACAGTTCACTTCACAAGCGCTGGCTGATTCTATCTCCAGTTTCCTGAACACGTGATTTTCCAGGTAGAAGTCGTGGATCGAAGGATTCATTTTAACTTCTCGACAGTGCCCTAAAAATTAATGAATAAAGACTTATTGGTCAGACACCGCACCACTCGTGCACGTGTGCCAAGCTTACCTCATGAATTATAAGTTAAGCAGAACAATAAAAGATTTTTCAGTCGGCTCGGCGAGCAAATGATGAAGAACTTTATGGCTCTCGAATTGACATCATAGCTCTGACTCATCTGAGCCGATTTCTCAGGGCTTACACTTTTTAGACAATTCAGAATTTCACCAAAATAATTTAATGGGGGGTTGTAATAAATGAGTGGCTATTGATTATGAAGAAGGTGGTTATAATGATTAAGCTCGTTCTCCTCGAGAGAACGAGCTTATTCATTCCCAACAGCTAAGATCTGGGAGTATAGATAACCCTGAAATGGAACAGATCGTCCTGTCAGACCAATAATTCTTCAGCATTGTTGATCTTTCAGTCAACCTGTATCACTCTGAGTTTACGAGGAAGCGACGATTCGAAGTGGTTAGGTTCCCTTGCTTCTTTTTCATCATTCTAGAAACTGTTTTGCATCATTTTGCAAACAGTTCTTATGCAAGTAATTGACTTTTTTCATCAATAGTTACTCGTACAGGCAGTTTGCTGAGATAACGTGTAGTCTCCACTAATTAAAAAGGAGGATCAAGTTTCGATTAAAACGTAAATGACGAGCAAAACGTATAGTTGTAATTACGTGCATTTACAAATATTTGCGCATTGCATTGGACTCGCAAGCTCACCTTTACTCGACGCCAAGCAATTTCTCCCCAAAAGTGTGAATAGGAACAGAACTTGAAACGTCTCCATGATCCCTCTAAGTTATGTTTTTGAAACGATTTGTTCCGAACTGACTGATTCATCTCACCACCTGCTGTCTATGTAAAAAATGGCTTTGTTCCATTTTTCCTCAAAATGGGTCAGTTCTTTTTATTGACTTTTCTCGAAAACAGAGAATAATGAATCTCCCTTCAGTCTCAGGTGACCAAATATTTAAAGGGAAAAGAAACCTTTACCTATTAGCGTTAAAGTATGACTGAGCGGTTTCCAGTTTTGAAAAGCTCGCGAAATTTCTAATTTCTAATCAAAGAAAGGAAAAAAAAGACCAATTACCCACAGCTTGAGGACGGCTTGTTTTTACGGCCCGAAACAAATGTTGGTAAATGAAATGCGAATTTCAGTTCTTGACTTTGTTCTCTACAATTTTCGATCTTTTCTAAGGACAACGTATTTGAAACTTAAAGCGATGGGCGATATTAGCACGCATCAGTTGCCTTAAGCTAAGCGGATATCCTATAATTTTGCTTTAAAAAGGGAGATATTGAGAAAAAAAAATTGAAATAAACATCATCGGTGATAAGCGATACAAATCTCTATTTTCCATCAGAGATAATTCCTTCGCACTGTGGCCAACAGATAATTTAAAATACATTCTCAAAGTTAGCCTCAAAACAATTGCCAAAACCCTAACTGAACTACCCATAAAAACATTCATGTGATCGTCGAGAAGACCCGAAACAATTCGAACCTCGGTTTTCCTAATCTCGAATCCAACGTTTCTCCAATTAGCTAAGCTTAACGCCGATCGCTGCGAAGTAAAAGAGAAAGTTAAATACAAAATACTAAATGATGCGAGAAAATTAATTCCTTCCGGAAACGACAAAATAAACATACTACATTTAGTCTTCCAGTGTTTCTTCTGGCCAGGAGGTCTTTCACTATAGAAAATAAAAACAGAATGTTTTTTCTGGTAAAAAAAATATTTGGTGCGTAGCCAGCCATGTTAAAAATTCTAGTAAAAAAAATTAAAAAGTTGACACCGGCTAAAAATGTATTTCTCTTAAAAATCTTAATGTTTTTGTATACCTTTGATACAACAACTTTAAGAATTTTTAGAGCCATTAAGAATTTTCTAGAGATTATTGTTACATTTAAAAAATCCCTTCGAGATTTAGTTTTATCACGCATCGTGTACCTAAACCAAGCAGGACGCCGTTCAGGACATTTGCATTTTTTATCTTTGCTGAAGAAGGCAACAGTATTAGCCGAAACGTCCAGAACAATATATTTTTAGCCGGTGTCAACTTTTTAATTCCTTTTACAAAAATTACTTCCGTTAATGTAAAGCACTTTATCTCTGATGTTTGTTTTATATTTGTACTCAAACTATAATGCATGTGGTCTTTAGCACAAGAATTTTTTGTTTGCATTTTTGTCAGCTATCATTCCTTCTCCTATTAAAAGAAGCTATTTAGCTGTGTAGCATCAGACAAAACTTTTTACACTGTTCTCCAGTCTAAAACCTGCCCACTGTCAACCTCGTTTCAAGGCTCACTCCTCTCAGCAGAGAAGAGAGAATCTGGGAAAGGCTCTGTTCTACTTTCAGTATATTCCATTTTTGGAATTTTCAATTTTGATTTCGTACCCTGGGCGCACTCATTTGGTGGGTGAAAAGCCCTACAAACATACATACATACATACATACATACATACATATATACATACATACATACATCCTTTATTTGGTAAAGCAGGTTGAATAAATGGAAGCTATTGCTGATGTGGACCTGCTATCTACTTTATACTATAATAAATTTACATCTAAAAATATATCCTAATATTTAACAATTGGTTCATACGTCAGCGTGCGTTCATCGAGACATGAAGCACGCGGGAAGTTTGGAGAGCACGAAAGATGCGTAAGAGTTGCTGGAGGCGTAGCCTCCAGCAACTCTAGCTTCTCGAGTCATATTTAGTGGCGAAGTATGTACATTCATACTTAACAATCATATTTTACTCATATTTAGACATTTGAGTCAGAACCGAACGAACTTAAATGGACACAGTATCGTCCTTAGTTTTTAAATGGCCTTCATCGAAAGCAACAATAAAAACTAAAACTTTATGTTATATTTAAGGTATTAAACTACAGCAAAAGTTCTTACTTAACATCAAAACAAACGATCCCTTATCTGTTAACGTTGTACACTGCCGCTCCTATGAAACTTCTCGATATTTCCAAACACTTCCTCTAAACTGAAATATACAAAAGATCACTCTGTTCGTTCGGGATCCGCGTGGTTTGACCCAGTTAGAGGGTCTGATGATTGTCATGTAAATAGTTAATGGCTGAAAGTTTCTAAAGAAACTGTGGTGCTGCGTCGGTGGGGGTAACAAGGTAATTTGGTTATATCAACTAAGTCGAAATTGTAAATTAGCCACAGTAACAAGTTAAAAAGCTGACGTTTCTATAAGCCTTCGTCAGAACCAATGGAGGAATTGTGGGTGGTGTGTGGGTTTATATGCAGAAAGCGGAGCTAGCTATTGGTGGGAACATGGCGACGAGAAAAACACGAATAAATTAGTAGAATGAAGAGCGTTCGTTGATACCTGTGGGATTGAGAACGCCGATTTGAAAGAAAAACTTTTGTTCAAGAGTTTTGCGGCTTTCCGAGCTACCTAAATTTAAGGGAAGACCGCAGATTGCCATATATCTCTAAGAATGATTAGGTAAATTAAAGTGTCTAGCGAAATCATTTGAATATATCAACAAAGTTGAAATGGTAAATTGGCCACCGTTACGATTATAAAACCTGACGTTTCGAGCGTTAGCCCTTCGTCGGAGCGATTAAAGTGTCTAGCGACTGGTTTTGATGCGTCCTTGTCATTGCTTTCTACGTCGCGAAGGTGTTCCCGGAATCGGTCACCTAGTCGTTTTCTTGTTTCGCCGATGTATATCTTTTTGCAATAATTGCAAGTTATGCAATAGATTACGTTGGCGGAGGCGCACGTGAATTGATCAGTGATCTTAATGGATCGTTTGGGTCCCGATATTTTCTCAGCGTTGTGAATGAAAGGACAAGTTTTGTATCGTGCGCGAGCGCATTTAAAATTGGCGGGCTTGGTCACCAGTTTGGAATGAACTTATGACCAAAAAATTGCCTATGTTTTTGTCGCGTTTGAATGAAATGAGTAGAGGTTGCGAAAAGATAGTGCCAGTCTCTGGATCGTTTTGAAGTAATTGAAAGGTTTTAAGAATGATGGATTTAACTGATTGATTGTGAGGGTGAAACGTGAGGGTGAATGGAATGCGATCGATACTTTCCATTTGTGAAGTTTGTAGTGCTGACTGTCGATTAATAAGTTGGGCCCGGTGTTGACCCGCTTGAGCGACAGAAACAGGGTAAACACGTTTTTCAAAAACCTGGCACATTGACTCTGATTTGTGGAAAAAGTCAGAGTCATCGCTACATAAACGACGAAGTCTTAGAAGCTGACAAAAGGGAATGGAACTCTGAACATGAGATGGATACGAAGATGAATACTACAAGTAACTATGTGAGTCTGTAGGTTTGTAATACACACTAGTGCATAAACTGTTGCGTTCAATTGAAACGTATATGTGCACGAAGGATCGTGCACGTATACGTTTCATAACCGCAGTTCATATATATGTATTTCATATGTTTGTTGTTATATTTAAATCTTGTTTCTACGTCTGCCAAAATCGAAACTGGTTATAAAGCTCGTCAATAACATTCCAGCTTTCCAAGGGTGTGATAACCCTCTTCGTTAGCCTCGCCAGCGTCACCGAACCTCAACTGAGTAACGGGAAGATCAGATTTGATGGTCAAAAAGCCACTGTCCTCCCGCCAAACAAAATCATTTTTATCACAATTACAAAAATCGCCTGATCGGGCAAAGGAATTGGTAATTCCGCATGCGCACCCCTGTGTAGCTCCGCCCCAATATCGCACGCGCTGACCATCACGTGACACCCACCAG
The DNA here is from genome assembly GCF_964205215.1 of Stylophora pistillata. Lineage (NCBI taxonomy): Eukaryota > Metazoa > Cnidaria > Anthozoa > Scleractinia > Pocilloporidae > Stylophora > Stylophora pistillata. Next base: position 4,116,639 of record NC_142526.1, on the reverse strand, counting down.
CTAAATGAGCCCAGCCTTAATACAGCACCCTTGCATTCATATCTGATAAACTGCCGGCAGCTGCTTGAAACTTCTATTAGTGCTGTGATCTGAGAAAGGCTGCTGTCGCGGTATTGAATATCACGGCTGTAGCTTCCACGTGCGTCATATCCAATGACGTGGATTCTTTCCTCGCTGTCGTGACTGAAAACTGTCACTCCAACGCCTCCTTTATCAGTCATGTTACAATAAACACGAAATGGATCTTCGCCAAGAACACCGTCAGGATCAATTACGTAGTCACCACTGACGTCATTGATGTTTGCCTTCACTGTGGCGCAGGTTTCTGGGTACTTGACATAAACAGTGACACTTGTTTGAATGGATTTCCACACAGTAGTTGCATTGCAAATGTAGATACCACCGTGGGTGAAGTTAGCAGATGAAACGATCAAATTATTCGAGGAATCGATACTCGCACCATCAGGTAATGATAGAGTCCCAACTTAGATCCAAGACATCGCTGGTGTCAGATCGCTTGAAACAGAACATGGCAGAATAAGAACGTCATACGCCTTCACTGTGACATTCGACGGAGATTTGCTGGTGAATGTGAGTGCTGAATAGACGCTAAGCTGAGTTGAGGACGAGTTTGTACCCCAGATGTTTACTGCAGTGCACACATATGAGTCACTGTCTTGTTTACTGACGTTTGTCAGGGTCAAATTTTCTCCCTCGACGGTACTTCTTTGGGAAGGAAGACTTCCTTGAGATCTGCTCCATACAACCAAGCGTGGAGGAGGAATACTGATAATTGCACATGTCATGGAGATGTCTTTTCCTTCCTCAGCCTCGATAAAATCAGGAAACACCCGTACGGAGGGAGTTGCTATAATTTGGAAAAGAAAAGGAAGAGAAACGTTTATTCGAAAAAAAAAAAAAAGAAAGAAAGAGAAAGGAGAGAAATTGAAACGATATCATGGACATCATTCAGATGTCATAAGCTTGCTCGTAGGTTCTTTCAAAAGAGTCCAAGAGTCCAAGAGCAAGAGTAGTCCTCGTCTCGCCGAAAGAGGAGATTTGACAGCGAATCGTAATGTAAATTCCAATGAAATAAAATTTCGTTGAACTTTGAAATCTTTATTACAGAAATGATTACCAAGGACGTAGGCAAATCTACCAATGCATCATACCCTCAGTGCAGTTTCGTCCCAATAGTCCATTTCTTCAAACACAGCGATAAGCTTTGCTGGTGAATCCTGTTTGGCATCGCTGAATCGCAGGACAGGGATTACTTGAACAAGGGTTCTGTGAAGCAGAGAAAGATTTCATTTTATTAGTTCAGATTCCAACGACAAATACGGCTGTGTCCTATATTTATTATTTATACTATGTAATCATGGCATCCAATGGTACTCTGTGGCATACTGCGACACGGCATAACCTACACGGGTATGACGCTTAAAAGCATGGCGTCTCGTGACATGGAATGGATAACATGACTTGACATTACATAAAGTGACATCGTGTGAGGTAACAACGCAGGACAGGAACGACTCATTATGGAATAATAATTCACGACCTGACATGGAATGTTGTGACACAACATAACATGACTGACAAATCATGACATGACATGAAATGACGTCAAAGGCGACGAAAATTCATGAATGTTGACGCAACATTACATGATTTGAAATGCCATAGAATGGCATGACCTGACGTGGAACAGGATGATAAGCATGGTACTTAACATGGCATGACATGTGATACCAATTGTTGACATAGCTCTGATTAATAGCCGAGCTCGCATACCATACCTATTAACATGAGTGGAAATGACATGAGTAAAAATGACATGATCAAAAATTAAATGAAGCGACACGACACGGAATACGTCTCATATCATGACAACTTCTAACACGAAACGACACCACATGTCACGATATGACATGAAGGACCTGAAATAGAATGGCAGGACATGGTTGGAGATGGCATGACATAACATTACAAGGCAGTGTGGGCTTTACTATGTAACAGGGTTGCCGAACACGTAATACTGGCATATGAACAAATTTGTAATGACCGAATAAAGGATACCATCCTACCTGGAATGATTTGTAGAGAGCTCCGGTTTCGTATTTTACATCCAAGGGATGAATTTTGTCAGTAGAATCGCTCAGTTCACAAAGATACCCTCTGTCTGGATCCTGCGGCCGTCTCAGGTTGTACGAGACACAGTCAGTATCCATAAAACAGTTCACCTCACAGGCGCTGGGTGATTCTATTTCTAGCCTTCTCAAAACATGATTCTCCAAGAAGAAGTCGTGGATCGTGGGATTCATTTTCACTTGTCGACAGTCCTCTGAGGATAAAAAAATACTGTTCCACTCGAGCACCGAGACTAACTAGTGAATTACGTCAAGTCTGGCCACATATTCAAAGTGCTTGGCAGCAGCTAAGGAGGGTCTAGCGACAACTAAGAAATGTTTGGCAACAACTAAGAAATGTTTCGCGACAACCAAAAAGTGCTTGATGACCTCTGGGAATCGAAGGGACTGGCTGCAACTGAGTAATGTTTGGCGAAAGCTAAGGGGGTACTTAAGGATGGTTAGGCGTCAACTCGAAGGGTTTGGTAACAACTAATAAAAAGTTTGGCGACAACTGAGAAAGCTTTTAACGACAACTAAGGAGGGTTTGCGATTGTTTGGAAAAAGTTTGGTGACAACTAAGAAACTTTTGGCGACATCTAAAGAGAGTTTCGCGAAAAATGAGAAATGTTTTGCGACAACTAAGGAGCGTTTGACGACTTCTAAGAAATCTCTGGCGGTAACTAGGGATAGTTTGTTAAAAATAATAAATAATCGGCGACAACTAACAACTAAGGAATGTTTGGCGGCATCTAACTGATGAGCGTTTGGCGACAGGTAAGGAGGATTTGACGACAACTAAAAAACGTTTGCTTACATCTGAGTCGAGTTTGGCGACAACTAAGAAAAGTATGCCGACAATTCTGGAGAGTTTGGCGACAACTGAGGAATATTTAATTCAACTAAGGAGAGTGGTGACAACTGAGAACAGATAAATGGGAAAAGGAGAATTGTAAAAAATCCAAAAAACTCCTTTTGCGGGAGAACGACCATTATAGTTACGAAAACAATAATCTCAGGAGGCTACGTGCAGTTTAAACAACAGATCTTCAGTTGAGATAGAATCCTAAAAAACGGATTATCTTTCGGTGAACTTGCGTCATCAGAAACCCACACATTATGGAAAATAGGTGTAAATCGTTCATAGAATTAACGACTTTGTAAAATTTTGCAATCGGGTCTACGTGCCTGTTCGTCAAAGCCGTGAGCGACACTTCACTTTAGAGTACCAGCATTTAAAGATGTGTTTCTAAGATAATAAGATATTTCAACAGGTTGAAAAACTGCAAAGGTCAAATATCAAGGTAAAAGTAATTGATAAGCGACACGTACAGTCAGGTGCATAGATGTTATCGAATAGCGCGAACTGCATAAAACTCACATGCTCACCTTTGTTCGACGCCAAGCAATTTTCCCCCAAAAGTGCAAGTAGAAACAGAACTTGAAGCATTTCCATAATCTCGCAGAGTTTTCTGTTTGGAACGGTATATCGAGTGTCAATAGCGAAAAAAATTCATCTTGCTACATTGGAGTTATTGTTTATTCCCAGTCGTTGATGGACAGAATGATTCATCTCACCACCTGCTGTTTTTATGTAACTGAAAATGGTCATTTTGAAAGGAAGTATGTCAGTTTTTAAACATATATCAACTGTTGCAAATTATTATTTTAACCAATAATGTCTAAAGGCTCTTAGCTTCAATTACTGAGATTCTAATTAATACCGTTGACCAGACGTTGTAATGACTTACCGGGTAAAACTTACTACTTCGTCCGAGTGATATTGAATGTTATCTATGACAGAAAATAATGTCTCTTTCTTCAGTCGGGTAATACAACTCGTTTTTAAGGGGAAAACATTTCTTTACTTTGCATGCACTCTTGCATAGCAGGTGCAAGAAAGGCGTTGTTATTGTCACTTTTGTTTGCGTACCCTTTCGGCCGTCACAGCAGTAAATAATTCAATTTATCACCTGCTATCAATATGAATGCATGGCTATTGGAAAAGCGTCTAATTCTACAAACAAGGCCAACTTCTTTAATGTTTTTTGGCTTTACCTTTTGACATTTTATCAAGCTGTACTTAATTAGTAACCAGGTATTCTATCGACTGTCTAAGACAGAGAGTAACTAACTGTTTCTTTTTGTTTTAATTATGTAATGTGCCTTATTTCACAGGGGAAAAGAAGAAAAGAGACAAATTGCACACAACTTGAAATCATAAATATTTATACAACCTGAAAACATAAATAAAGATAATTACGCTGTTACCAAGATACACGAATATACCAATATACCAGTGTAAAAATAATCCATTGCGAGTTTTGGAAACCCTCGCTTTCATTGCGATAACCTCTATAGTGTGGCTGAGTTATATTAATGATTTTGTAAAAAATGATAATTCATTTTATTGTTCAAGGCTTTGCACTAATTCCAATTTTACAGCAGAGAAACTGTTCTAATCGGAAATTGCCTATTTGTATCTGAGTTTGGTGACGTTTTCCAAGGGAGGAATAAGTTTCATTCGTTTTTAGAGAAAAAAAAAGAAAAGGAAAAATCATAGCTCAAGGAGAAATTCATCTGCTTGTTGAGCGAGACTCCAATCGAAGGGATATTCTTCTTTTGTATCGAGTTTGACACTACGCTGAACGCCGACAAGTAAATACAAAACATCTGATGTCAAACTTCACAAAATTTTTTATTCCAGAACTAACCAAATCAGCACATTAAGTTAATCATGCAAAGATTCGTTTATCCAGGGCGTCCTTCAAAAGGAAACATATCCATTGCTTGAATGCATTGAGTAATGCTATTTTCCGCGATTTCTTTTTTTCTCGGTAATCTGCGGGTTGAGGTCTTACTTAACAAGAATGCAAGTTTCTTGTACAATGAGAATTTTGTGCGTGTTATAGATATGGCCTAAAGATCGTTAAATATATAATAAAAATAACGAACACAACGAAGGACAAAATATTTTTGTTCAGTATGCAAATAAACGAGTCACTGTGGCAATCAGTTGGCGACCATGGCGACCTCTCCCAAACAAAACTTTAATTTTTTTTTTTTTTGTGACTGCATTCTCATTGCATGTGTATGCCTTGTGGATGTGGCCACCTAAAAAAAAAGCGTCACCGAACCTCAACTGAGTAACAGGAAGGTCAGATTTGATGGTCAAAAAGCCACTGTCCTCCCGAAAGAAAAAAAGAACAAATACAAGAAGTAGAGGAGGAACTGAAACGATGTTAAGGATCTCATTCGGCAGGCATAAGCGTGGCCTTTTTTTAAATGCACGGTCTACTCTTCGCTTGAAACAAAAAAAGATAAAAGGAAATCGTAAAGTAATTAATTTGAACCTCGATATCCTCATTGGGGATATGATTAAAAAAAAACACACAGTTAGTGCAATATAGCTTCGGTACAGTTTCTTCCAAAGAGTCTATCTCTGCACAAGCATCAATAGCCTTTGCTAGTGAATCCTGTTTGGAAGCGCTGGATCGAAGAATAGGGATTAGAAGAACAAGGGTTCTGCAAGGAAGAAAAATATTTCTTTCGTTTTAGTGGCTAATCCGCAAAGAAAATATAGGCCATTTCTTATCTCTTTTGTCTATACAAGATAGCTATCTAATGGTATCCAGTGTCTTGCTGTAGTATGTCACATTGTCACATGCACAATTATGACACGGGACATTGAATTCAATTGACTTGACAAGACATGACATGACTAGCGTAGTAGGGTGTGGCATTACTTGATCTGACATGGAATAGGATGACAAAACAGGACATGACTGACATATTATGATATGACTTGGTACGACGTCAAATGAGAATGAATGAATGAATGAAGTGAATGAGTGAATAAATGAATAAATTAAAAAAATTATTAACGTGTCTTTGAGAAAGTAACTGAGGGTAAAGGTCCAATCTACTAATTGAGGACACTTACTAACGCTATCTAAGTTGGATAGGTAAAACAAATAGATAAATTACCTTATAAAAGTTTACAGTCGACACACCTAAAACTTAAAACTTAAAGGGACACGGTCACGGTCTGCGCATGCTCGTAGAGCTGATTGAAAAAGTCATCCTGACTTAAAGGGACACCGTCACGATCTGCGCTTGCTCCCGGAGCCGATTGAAAAAGTCATCCTGACTTTTTCAAGTTGCATTCCCAATTCAAAATGGCGTCTAGCGGAGGATCCGCACGTGGCGGTAAACGCATTAACTCAGGGCGGAAACGAATGGTTGAAGACAGAGGGTAATACAAGAAAGCGTGGCTGAGGAACCATAAGCGTATTAATGTGGAAGAAAAGACATTTAAGTTGTGGTTGCAGGAAAAATTTGATGTATGTTATGAGTCATTCAGCGACAGCGATTTTAGTGATAGGAAAATATAATAATGCTAAATATCACAGAAATTTGTAGCATTTGCAAGGCAGATTTTTATTCTACTACACATTATAATTGGAATACAGGTAAGCCTCAGGCGAACTCTACGGCTTTCATAAATATAGGCAGACGACGACTGCTCTTTCGAATCCTGAAGAAAGGGAATACACAAATTATTTCGTACGCTTTTTGGACATTCGAGCCACAAAAGAAGTGAATGTATACAACTTTATATGCATGTATTCAACTTTATATGCATACCCTGTTTCTGCAAGGTTTATTGCTTGTTCCACATTTACATTCATTTGCACACAGCACGTTTCTCCCTTTGCACGGGCATCCACGAGAACTATTTTCTTTGCGCTTCGTCGCACAAGCACTTCTACATTTACAAAAGATCACCGAAGGTTCCTCAGTAAAAGAAATTCACTTTCATGAGCATTTGCTTTGGATAAACTTGATTTAAAAGCAAAATATCTGCAGAATTCTTTAACTCACTGATATTTCCATAATGGCCGTCGAGCGTGACAAGTCTCGGAGAGAGTGTATGCTACTGCGCATGTCAACCCGTGACAGTGTCCTTTTAAGATTATTGACATTATTACGAAGTGCATATAATACGAGTTTTTCAGAAATCAGTGTCAAGAGAACATGAGATGAATATTCATTACAGTTTGGCACAACATTATATGATACAACAAAACAAGGCTTGAAATGACATGGAACGACACGACCTGACTTGGAATATGTTGACAAAGTATGGAAAGCACGATTTGAAATGGGGCAATATGACATGCTATGTGATACCAATACTTGAAGTAACTTGAAAGGCGATGAAATGGCGTACGTTCTGATACATATTGCTATGCAACATAGTTACTCGACAAAGCAGGACAGCGTGTCATGTTGTGGAGTTGAGTGACATAGCATAACAAGTTATAAGATAGTTATACTAACATGAATGACATTGAAATAGTGACTTGAAATAGTGACATTGAAATAGTGATATTGAATAGTGACATTGAAATAGTGACATTGAAATAGTGACATATGGGATGTGATGAAATGGCCTTTGTTACGATACGCATTACCGTGCATGATAGCTACTCGACAAAGCAGGACAACATATCATGTTGTGGAATCGGGTGACATGACATAACATAACATGTTTTAAGATAGCAATACTAACATTACTGGCAATGGAATAAACTTACATCACCTGACATGAAATGGTATGGAAAAAATCAGGACATGACTGACATATCAGGGTAAGATGTCACACGGGATGAAATTCATGACATGACTGACACAACATTACATGCCATGATATAACAAAGATGGATATATGACCTGTTATGGAATTGTATGGAAACGCGACAAAATAGCCATCGTACCTGGAAAAACTGATAGACAGCTCCCTTTTCGTATTTGACATCAAAGAGATAAATTTGGTTCCTGGAATTACTTAGTTCACATAGATACCCTCCGTCTGGATCTCTTGGATGTCTCTGGTTGTAAGAGACACAATCTGTCTTCAAATAACAACTTACTTTACAGACACTGACTGATTCTATCTCCAGCTTCCGTAGCACGTAATTCTCTAAGAAAACGTCGTGGATCGAATGATCCATCTCCACTGGTCTACAGTCCTCTGAGAATAAAGTAAAAGCATCTGTATATCAAACACTGCACCATTCCTGCGCCGAGCATAGTTAATAAACACGATAGGAAAAGTAAAACGAAAGATGTAGTTTGAACTGAGATGCAAGTTGAATTCTGACATAGCTCTGGACCTTCATAGATCTCTTTGTGCTCGAACTGAGACGAAAACCTTGCGATTAAACAAGTTTGCACAAAAAAGAGTACTTAACCAAAACCTAAAAGAACTAATTCGCGGGAAGGCGAGCTGTTTTTTTCTTTTTTTAACGGCAACAACGATTTCAGAGTCTGAAGCAGTTGATTATGTTAATGTCAAGCTGTTTCTATAAAGTGGCAGTAGTTGTTTAACATCTGTTGAAATGAGTCTGTTCTATGTTGGAAACAGGCTTTCTGAGGCAGTTGATTATGTTAATTTCAAGCTGTTTCTATATGGCTACAGTCACAGAGTAGTGGACTTGATCAAGTACATTGCCAGCAAGGAATGATTAAGCATTGTGTTGGAAAACCAGAAGTCTTGTTTTCATTTACTGCCAAGTTGGAGGAAACTCAGGGAAAGTGCTTGAATTTAGTCCTAGCACCAGGAAAATCTGTTTCTCTAGATGGCATGAACTGACCTCAGTCTGGTAGAATTATGATTTTTTAGCTGTGATTAGCTCAGAAGCCTCACGGGAACATAAATGTGTGTTTGTCTGATGTTAAAATCATTAGGGAAAAACTGGAGACTGTGTGATTGATGTTGTGATAGTAATATTGTCTGTATTAGGTGCCCAGCTATAAAGCTGTATTAAATTTGATAGTCATCCTGGTCACAAAGTGTTTTTTTCCTACTGGTTTATTCGATAAAATTATTTTAAAAAGCCATCTCCTTAATTATTAGTTAGCAGTGATGTCGCAATCTGATTTGCCGTTGTCGATAAGAATACAGACAACGCTTCCCGCGTCAACGTGTCACGCACTGGTCACGCGCTGAAAAAAATGTTTTACTTAACGTCGATATTGTGGTCGAGAAGACGTCAAAAGACAAATCTGCTGTGGACTCACTCGGCTACGCCTCGTAAGTCAATAACATTTTGACCTCTGTAATGACAAATATCGTTGTGGATAAGAGTACAGACTACGCTAAACTGCTGCTGATTTTTTAAACCTTGAAACCCCTAAGAATGACCATCCAATTTCTGTCTCTACTATATTACTACTAATCATTTATTGAGAGCGTGAGAATAAAGTAAGTGATCACCAAGCTACGAAACTTTGACTGTTAAATAAATTTTCCTTGTCAGCGTCTAAGAAAGCGTACAGAGAATATTGTTACAGATGTTAGGTTGGGAAGGGTCAGTAGCCGAACCTCGATTATCTGGGTTTTTTAGTTATCCGGACTCGTGCCTCTGCTCCCAAACTTTCACGATTATCAATTGGTTACATTCAAGGTGTGAATCAACTTTTTCCCATCAAACAAAGCAGACGTTCTCAAACAATGCTGACCCTATTTCGTCAATGCAGCTTCAAAGAAAGATAGAATTAGCGACGAGGGTACGCTCTAGCAGCTTAAAACTGATTGACATCTGAATAAGGAGCTCGTTATTTTTGGCTTGAGAATGGAAAACAGAACCTCCAGAAGCCACTTAGTAAAAGAGAAAAAAACATTTTTCACAAGGTTTAAGGACCGATGAAAGGTGCCTAGCAACCAGCTTGTCAATTGTCATTATACAAGCTGTAAACAGTATACAGTATATTTCTCCATCTGATTATCCCCACCCAAGAAAAATAATGGTTCGTGTGCTCGTCTATCAGTTTTGAAATCAACACCTTAAGGAGTTAAGGCTGATAGTTTCTAAAGAAACTGTTTGGGGCTGCGTCGGTGGGGGTAACGAAATAATTTGAATATATCAACAAAGTTGAAATGGTAGATTGGCCACCGTAACAATTATAAAAGCTGACGTTTCAAACGTTAGCCCTTCGTCGGAGCGAAGGAGTTACACAGGAGATCTAAAAATATCAGGAAAACAGTGTTTTTTTATTTCGACAGTTCAATTTTTTAGGAGATTCAATGCGTGCTAAGACGTTCTTTCAATTAGAACGGTTTGGGGAGCTATTGAACTATTCTCCCATCGGTGAACAAGACGGGAAGGAATGAGTGTGAGCGGTTGTGGGTCTCTTCGCAGGACATCGACTGAGGTTTGCAAATCGGAGAAAATAAGTAAGTTATTTTTTACCCGCCAATGAATCTTCTTATCTCGAGTAGGTCAAAATGGTTCTTTTTTGGATCGAAGGTTGTCAATGGTTCAACTTGCGGAGTCTCTCTTTTCCATCTTTCTTTCCAAGGTGGCGAGTTCGTCGATCACAAAATGACCGGGAAAGTACTCGGGGCGAGTTTTAAAGGGTCTCAAATGCAAGCGCCACTCGTTGTGCCCAGAGTAATATGCGTAATGCGGCTGATGGCCGGGCAACTCTGTACCAACCCCTGAGAACACCCGTAAAAGTTTAGGAACCGCGCCCGTCTATCATTAAAAGGATGTAATCAACTCGTCGTCTACGCTTGTATTCAAAAAAAAAAAGTGATAAGGTGAAAAGGAGAATAAAAATCTGCTCAATTGAGGGCGCGTAAAGTTCGAATTGGTATTCGTACTGGTAATGATTATAATAATTTAGTGATAAAAACGAGTGATAAAAAATAGGAACGACGTTTCGATTGCTCCACGGTCAATTTCAAGTTAGAGTTCATGAGTAAATTTCCGCATATATACGATTTCTGAAACAATAGAATGAAGGTAAAAACCAGGTATTTACATATAAACAATAAAGCTGATAACTAATAACAAAGTGCAAGAACAAAGTGTGGATAAGCGGTGAAAAGGATGAAAATTAATTAATATGAAGTGTTAAGCAAACAGCTTCGCGCGAATAGAATCGCTCTCTTTGTTCACTTTTGGCTTAAGGTCCCGAATAAAAAGCATTTCGAAAATCAAACAATCGAACTTGTTTGAGCATTTTCTCAGGACCCTAAAGTTCTTTGCGATTTCACATGGTTCGATTCCATGTTCTCTTACATGGTTGCCGACTACCGCTCGTCTATGTTCCTCCACACGTTGCTGTAGGTGTCGGCTTGTAAAGTCGGCATAATCTGTATCGCACAGATCACACTTAAAGAGATATACAACGTTTTGCTGGTTGACAATTGGAGGTTTAAGTTCCTTAGCTTTGAGCTCATCTTTGATCTTGCGGCTTGTGTCGCGAACGCGATTTTTCTTTATTCTCGACTGAACACAACGATTTACACGGAGGATAAAATCCTCCTTCTTTTCGCACATTCTCTTCTTGCGCATACCCATAATGCCTTGCGCCTTGGGGGGTAACCTGGATGAAAAAAATGGCGTATTGTGCTTCGAAAAGTAAGCTTTGCCTGAAATATCCAAAAACCTACAAAGAAGTCTCTGGTTCAACAAAACCAAAACTAAAAGAGCTCTGTAGAGCTTTAACAATTGATTTTGAAAAGTCAATTGGAAAAAAAAGCACTCGCAAATGTCGTTTGCAATGCTTTGAACATATCGACTTCTGCCTCTGTCAAGAGTAAACATGACACAGTCACTACGAAAAAAACTGATATTCCATCGCTTGCATGCCTACAAAAGCTGAAAGACTGGCAGAAAAGCTTAAAAGGAGTCCGTCTGATGATGGAGGAGTGGATTGTAAAAGAATTCTTGATAGGATCTGGCTACAAACAGCAAGCTGTTCAGAAATATAAGACGCTTCGCTCGTGGGAACACAAGCAAGGAATTCACTCTGTAAAGTAAGTCAATCCTTCTTAATTTTAATGTTTCATTTCGTTAAATTTATATTCTTGCTTTCGTATTATTTCAGAGTCCATTTATTGCCAGAATATCAGAAATATTGGGCCCTTAGGGCGAGTTGTAACCCGTCGTTTTCGACAGACAGTGAAGAGAACAAGTTAATGTACTTGGTCCTAGAACGGTCAACTAGCAAGCCAGTTTTCTCGCACTGTACTTGTACAGTTGGGTAAGTTAACGATTTTGTATTACTATCCTCTGAATTCAATACATAGCTCTCGAATTTTGTATTTTTTATTCTTAGATTAAGAGGAGACTGTAGTCATATTGGAGCTCTCATGTTCATGTTGTGTGATGTTGTGGCAGAGGGACAACAACAGCTTCCTCCTGATCCTACATGCACTGATTTACCTTGCTCTTGGTCTAACCCTAAAGGTAAACATATTTATTATATGATGGTAAAGTATTACAGCAGACGATACCTTACATGTATGTTTTTTATCTCTTTTAGGGGCCAAGGCTGAGCAAATCCTCATAGAGGATATCAATTTTTACAAGGCTAATTTTGGCAAAGAGCCACCACAGAAAAAGCTTAAACCCTCCCCTTCTGTAACAGAAGTTTACTATGGTGTAGATGAAAGTCAAAGGAAATTCATTGATGAGAGAAAATTGGAATTAAAGTAAAACATTTTCCTTGCAAATGAAGGAAAAGCACTACCGCCTATTTTCCATATACTTGGATCAAAGAGGGAGGAAAGTATCAGTACTCCAATCCCTACAAATCTGCCAGACATACTACAGGGACATGATGTTCGCCTAATATACTGTTCTGAAGTAGAAATTTAAACAGAATCTACTGAAACTGACAGCACAGATGATTTCCTGAGCCCTCTTCATGTTCATCCTGCATCTTTGCAAGATATATACAACAAAACACAATCAATACTGGAGCGTATCACTGTAGATGATACCAAGATAGAGCAAATAGTACAGTTGACACGAGATCAGTCAAAAGCAGTATGTGGCTCAATGAGTGCATTCCTTGCATTACAGCATCTCAATGCAAGCGTGCTCTAATTAGAGAAACCACAAGTCCTACAGAGGCTATTAGAGACATTCTTGGCTATAACGAACATTATGAATCTAAGTACATGAGGGATGGTATTGATTCTGAATCAGAAACTCTCAGGCATTATTCTAGTATGACTGGATACAAAGTAGAAAAATGTGGTCTCTTTGTTTCTAAGACACATCCATTCCTTGGAGCCTCTCCCGATGGACTCCTGGGCAAGAAGGGGGTCATTGAAGTAAAAAGAGTGCACCCTTATGAAGCTGAAAATTGGGAACAAGCTTTCCTCCGGCAGCATATTATCAAGGAAATAGATGGATCACTACAACTCAATCCTAATCATCAATATTACCATCAAGTACAGGTGCAGATGTTATGTACAGGGAGGACCTGGGCACATTTTGTAGCTTCTGATGGTAAAAACATTATCATCAAAACAATTCTATATAATAAGGAATTTATGGATGCTATTTTGCCCAAGCTGAAGAATTTTTATTATAACATACTTTTACTAGAACTAGCATACCCTAGAGTAAAAGATGGGATAGACAGGATAGGTAAACTAGGTTTTAGTTATTCAATGCCATGTAACTTAAGGAATAACTGATGAGACAGTAACTGCATTGTCACCAATGAATAGAGTGATTTTTATTTGATTCTGAAAGAATTGTTAGGCTAACAGCTGCTAGTAGTTATCAAGCTCTTTGGTTTACTACTTGGTAATTTTCTTTTCACAGTCAAGAGATTATCATTCTAGGTATTTATTGCCAACATAATAGCACACATGTTCATAAGTCTTAAGCTTTCATTGCTTCACATTTCATCAATACATAAAGGTAACATATTATTAATATATTGTAGAACTTTTTTGCATTAAAAGTCATGACTCATTTATACTTAAAACATTGTGGCAGTGAATAAATTTTTCATTACAGAAAATATCACCATTTTAGGATCAAAATAAATATTTTTAACAGGGTTTTTGCAAGACAACACAATCAAAATTGCTTATTTTTGATAAAAAGCTAGACCTTTATGTTTCTTGTTCATTATGTCTTGATGGCTACTATGTATCTTACATGTTTTGCAACGACAACTCTGATAAGTATTATTAAACTTAGCTATTTATTTGATTATGGGTGACTGAAAATTTACTAAATACCCACAAACAGTAAAGATTTGCTCTGCGAGGTGAACCATGGACAAGCGTACTTCATTGTCAAGAATATGGTATGTCTTGATCCGCTGGATTGCTCTTTCGACATGAATTCTTGCCTCTGCTATTTTCTCTGATCTTTTGCCCTCTGATTTCTTCAGCTGTGATCTACTTTGTCCTTTAAAATCTGGTATAGTTACACGTACACCACTTTCCCCTAAAACATCTCCAATATCAAACCCTCTATCTGCCATCACCTCATCTCCTTCCTGCAATGTTGCAATAAAATCTATACTACTAGCTGTTATATGTTTGTCTGAAACCCTACCCCTCCCCCTATCCCCGTGAAATGTAGACGATTGCAGCACAAGCATTGATTGCTATCAAAAACTTAAATGTTGTATGAGACTTATAGTTAGAATAAATCTCCTTGTTAGCTTTTAACGAGGATGGTTTCTGCGTAAAGATTTCTGTGCAGTCCACAATGACCTTCAAATCTGGGAATCCTGCAAACTGTTCTGGCTTTCCTAGCTCTTCCCAATACTCAGGCATTTGGCAAAGATCGTTCAGATGAAAGTATAGTAAGTCGATCCATGTTGTAAAAATTCTACTGATCGTAGATTCGCTTACTCCAAATCGAAGGGCTAAGTCTGTCAGTGTCAACCCTAAACGTAGACGAACTACCACCATAAATAACTCTTCCTCCAAGGTCAGTTTAGCTTGTGTTTGCCTTGTTGAGGAAGCTTTAGCTTGCATACTAGATCCTCTCCAATTGTTCTTTTTATCTAATGCAATGCAATCCAGATAGTCAAAGAGAGCCTTGAAGGTACTGTAATTAGGAAAGCCAGTAAACGTCTGAAACTGCCTGTCATTATTTTTCAAATTATCAAGGTTCAGAGAACGTGACTGAAGACAGTCATTCTGTTCTTCTAGTTCAGCAACTCTCTGCTGTAATCTTGTCAACTCATCTATAACTGACTGATCTAGTTTCAAAGAGTTTGAGTCAATTTGTGTCCTACAGTAGTCGTGTTCTTTAAGGCTGTTGTCTGAGCTTAAACAGGCTCCCCAAACATTGTGGTCGTCTATGCATGGCACTTCTTGTTTTGGCCTTCCTTTTACCTCCTTGCATCCCTAAAAACATGTTGAATATTACATACTCGTTAAACCATGCTTGAATACGTATAGGTCGTGTTTTAGATTGGGTTATGGCACATATACTTTCGAATATACTTCAAGAAAGCTTACCTGTACAAGCCTCCTTCGTTTTGGCTTTTGTGGAATGTTTTCATCGCTTTCGATTGTTTTGAGACTGTTTCTACTTCTCCTAGGCGTCTGGAGATTGTGGCTGTGACAGAAAATTGATGGAGTGTATGATTTACTTTGGGAATCATCAGATTTAACTCTACCAACAAAGTGTGCAGAACACAAGCGAGTATTGTCAGAAGGCTCCCAGTGTTCGCGTCTAATTCGTTGAATCCAAGCTTTTCTTCGAGAAGAATCTTTAGGAATCCTGTAGAACTGTAGTTCTGGGTTTCTTTTGCGGTTGTTTGAGCAGCCGATGGCACAGCAAAAGTCATTTTTCCCCATTTTTCGCTAGCGAATGTCACGCCACGAAAAGAAAATGGCGTCGAGTGAATCACAGTTACCCCCCAAGGCGCAAAGGATTATGGGTCATGTGCAAGTAGAGAATGGTCTGAAAGGAGCGGTCGCTAATTCTCGTGGAGTGGTCGCTCGGCCCTCCGCGACACTCCCCAGCCGAGAAGTTCTAACTGTCAATGTTCGGGATTAAAGGAAATCTTTTCAACAGAACGAAATGGAGTTATCATTGCCAAAAAAAATTTAAGAAACGGGATAACAATTTGCGATCAGGATCAAATGTTCAACAGTTTGTTTAGAGCTTGTCTTGCTTTAATAGCTGCCTTCCAGATTGGGCGCTAAGTGGTAAGTTTTTGTTTGCTTCTCTGGTGGCTTGCATCATACTGGTCATCCTCGCTTCGGCTGGGCTGGATTGGGCTTTCTCGTTGTTCAGCACATTCCAGGGGGTACAAGAAGTTGAGCGTACGGTTTAGCAACTTTCCTGTAGCTGTTCGGATTGTTGCGGCTATGATTTTCCCGTCTGTACTTGAAATTAGTTCCTCCACAACGGCTAACCTCCAGGTACCTCGTGGCGTGTTTTCCTTCAGAAGTGCAACGTCTCCTTTAGTGGGTTGGGTTGAGGATTGTGTCCTGGGAGCTTTTAAGTGGTTCTGAGTCCGTTCACGTAAACTCAGAACATAGTCGTTGAACCATAGGTTCCAAAATGTGTCAAGATGTTTCTGACCCTTACGCCACATGTCAAGGAGTTTTTGTGAAGAACTCAATTTGCTAAGGAAATCTGGGTCTTGCTGTCGATCTTCTTCTGCTAGGCATGGTACGCCTGTTTTTGGGTTAAGGCTGAGGAAATCTCCTGGGGTGAGTGTGAATCCAGAGCTGAAGTCAGCTCCTACGTAGACTAATGGCCGGGAATCGATTGCTGCTTCGACTTCCTTTACAACAGTTTCCAGTTGAACTATAGTAAGACAAATCTTTCCAATACTCTTTCGAAGGGACTGTTTCACAAGACCGATAAGTCTTTCATAGGAACCACCCATCCAGGGGGCCAGTTCAATGGTGAAGCTCCACTTTATGCCTTCGTTGGCCAGGTAACTTTGTGTGTCAGGACTTGTCATGGAGAGTTGCCATGCTTCTTCAACAGTCGACTTTACTACTTTGAACTGGGAAGCATTGTCGGAAATTATCTGTCTTGGTTTTCCACGTGTGGCAATGAATCTTCTAAGGCACAACAAGAGTTGTTCAGCGGTCATGTCATAAACGACTTCTACGTGAATAGCCCTAACAGCTAAACAAGTATACAGACACAACCAGACTTTTTGGGTTGCTGATGGCTGACTGACTTTCACATACAAGGGTCCAAGATAGTCAAGACCAGTGTATGTGAAGGGTGGAGATTCTTCTATTCGTGATCATGGATAGAGAGCCATTGCGGGCATTCGGTATGGTCCTCCTTGATATCGTCTACATCTCAAGCATTTGAGTAGAACTCTTCGTACAGATGATCTTCCTTGTGGAATCCAGAACTCTCTTCTGGTAGCCGCTAAAGTGTGAGATACACCTGCATGCATCAGCTTTTCATGGAAGCTGTTGATGACTAAACTTGTGAAGTCATGGTTCCTTGGAAGGAGTTTTGGGAACGCAGTATGTTCTGGGAGGTTTTCACTGATTAATCTACCATGGCACCTTAGTAGTCCGTGTTCATCCAACTGTAGGCCCAATTGGTTCGTCAGATTGTTTCTTGAATTTTGTTTGACTGCATTGATTTCTGGTGTAAATGCACTCTTTTGGACATACTTCTCCTACATGACCTTTGCTTGACTTATTTCGTCTGATGTAAGCTGTTCTTTGGTTGTGCTCTTCTTCTGTAGTTTTCGGATAAACCACAAGACCCAAGCGCTTACCCTACGTAGTTTGGTAAGCGAGGAGTTATTTCTTTCGCTGATCCCAAAGGGCGCAACTGACTTATCGAGTGATGTTT
Source organism: Stylophora pistillata (assembly GCF_964205215.1). Taxonomy (NCBI): domain Eukaryota; kingdom Metazoa; phylum Cnidaria; class Anthozoa; order Scleractinia; family Pocilloporidae; genus Stylophora; species Stylophora pistillata. Next base: position 4,098,884 of record NC_142526.1, on the reverse strand, counting down.
TGCTGGTCTCTCTTGGTATTCCAGCCAGTTTTGTAGTCTCATACATAACACGTGGGCAAGGAAACTGTTTGGTATTCTGTTCAGACATCTTGCTGTCAAATTGAATTGACTTCCATGACAGCCATTGTGATGGATGATCAGTTAAGCACGATGGGCCATGCCACCACAAGTTATTCTGGATAAGTTCATCTGTTGAGACACCTCTGGTAGACAGATCGGCTGGATTTTGTGAAGTGGACACATAGTCGAAATTGATGTCCCTGTGAGAGGTAATCTCTCTAAGTCGGTTCTGAACAAACACAGGTAACGGCTTACAGGTTGTTATCCAGTGAGGTACACACTGTGAGTCGGTCCACAGAAATCTATCTGCCACGGAGAACTGAAGTTGCTGAGTTACATAGTTCAGGCATCTCGTTCCAATAAGAACACCTGGCAGCTCCAACCTTGGAATGCTGATTTGTTTGGCTGGTGCGACGCTTGCTTTCGAAAATACCAGTTTGACAGTCGCTTTTCCATTTACTGAAGAGTAGAGGTATACTGGTACTGAATAGGCTTTGGCAGAGGCATCTGTGAAGTAGAACAGTTTGTGTTCTTCTCCACCAACATATCTGGGTAATGGCTGTGAGGACAATGGAGTCAGGCTCTCATATATCTTGTTCCATTCTTGTTCACTTGACTGACTGAATGTCTCGTCCCGATGTTTTTCTTGTTTCCACACTTCCTGAATGAACAGCTTTGCATTCAGTGTGCCCTGGGGAAAAGAGGCCCAATGAGTTGTAAATTCTGCTGACAGACTGTAATGCTTCCCTTTTGGTGTTCGCGTTGGAGGAGAGATTATGAGATCCATTGATAAAAATGGTATCTGTAGTCAAATTCCAGGAGGTTTCTAGGACTTTCACGGTTTCTGCACTGGTTCTATCACATTCTGGGATGTTCTGGAGAAATTCAGAGGAGTTTGAAGCCCACTCACGAAGTTTCATTGATGCAGATTGGAAGAGGGTTTTGGCTTCTTCGTACAGCTCCTCTGCTTGTGTTGATGTTTCAACGCCTGTAATCATGTTGTCTACGTACATATTATCTGCTATCTGATGAGCGATGGGGGTACCAGCCTTGGTTAGATGATTCTTGATCGTTGCAGCCAAGAGAAATGGACTGGATATCATACCGAATGGGACTCTGGTGAGTCTCAGTATTTGAACATTGTTCTCAACAGTAGGCTTGGAAGGGTCTTTTAACCAAAGGAACCTTGTTACATCTCTATCATCAGGTTGCAGACCCACTTGAAGGAATGCTTTCTCTACATCTGCAACTAGAGCCACTTTGTGAAGCCTGAACCTCAAGAGAAGGCCACATAAATCCTCCAATATGACAGGGCCACGGTGAAGGCTTTCGTTTAGGCTTTGATTTCTCTTCCTGGACTTTGCGGAGGCGTCAAACACTATTCTAAGTTTTGTTGTTGTCTTCTCGGGTGTCAGTATTTCGTGATGTGGAGTGTAATGTTTCAAGGTGTTTTTACAATCTTCATCTGGGACGACTTCCACAATTCCCTTCTGCACTTGGTCCTGGATTACGGCATCATATTTCTGGAGATGTTTGTCATTTCGTGACAGTCTATTGACTTGGGATCTCAACCTTCCCATTGCCAGGTCATAATTGGTTGGTAATAATGGAGACTCCTCTTTCCAAGGCCAGGTTACTTGGTACCGTCCGTCTTCAAAGCGGATTGTTTCGTTAAATTTTTGCAAAGCTTTGTCATCTTCATTTTCTTGTACAGGCTCTCTGATGCCCAGGGTCTCAAGCTTCCAAAACTCTTCAAGTTGTTTCTTTTGTGCAGGTAATGGCTGCTTGTCATCAGACTGAGCACTCAGATGTACACTAATAGGACTGGACGTGTAGGTCAGCCTTGAGATGGAGCTGTCTGGTTTGTCATCATGACATTTCACTCTGCCTGTTAGGATTCATCCCAACTTGGATTCCATGAGGTTTAATCCTGGACTGACTGCTTTCATTGCAATGTCACTAGAGAAAATATCACAGTAATAATCATTTCCTAGCAACAGTTCTATGTTGTCAGTTTCTGTAGTTGAGGGTACTGAATCGGCAAGGGGGATATCCTTCAGTAGGTGACTGAATTTCTCTGGGTTGAATTACGTTCGTTGTAGGTTACCGGTTATCGTGGGTACAACATTGACTCTTAAATGCAGAGATGATCCACCCTTTGTTAAAAGCCGGAGTTCAGTGATCAGAGTGTGAAACTCTCTGGGTTTTGATGCACTGAATGTATACACAGTTAGTGTTTCTGATCCTGTGATTGGCAACTGGAGTTTTTCTGCTAGCTCGTTGGTGATGTAGGTCCTTTGGCTGCCTGTGTCTAGAAGCAATCTGGTGGTCACTTTTCTTGATTTTTGCAAGTTTTCTACTTCTACGGTTGCAGTTTGCATCAGCACTTGTTCGTCAGAGGACAGCAAGGTATGTTCTGTAGCAACAGTAGCAGATAAGGGTTCAGTAACAGAATGTGCCATTTCTGAGGACTTCTCAAGTGGAAACTTCTTAATGCAGAGACATCTGTGGTGACGATTTCTTTGTTTGCAATAAACGCACGTCTTCTTCACTGTACAATTTTTCTGTTGGTGACCTTGTTTGAGACAGATAAAACAGTGCCCCTTGATCTTTTCTTTCCTAGCTGTCACAGTCGGGAAAGTTTGACACTCATCACTCCAGTGTTGTCCATTGCAATAAAGGCAAATCATTTTCCTTCTTCCTGTGAGATTCTGCGGTTGTTTGGTTTCAGACAGTAATGCACCTGTAGTAGTGTTAGAACCAAACTGGGTGACTTGTGATGTAGACCACATGTTTCCAACCGAGCCTTTGTAGTCAACTTTGTAAGAAGTTTGCCTATCTGCATTTTCTCTGTTACTAATGTACCTATGCAACTGATCTCTGAGTAGCTGCACTGTCCATTCATCACCATAATTTTTCTGTTCAGTCAGGTGGATGAGAACATCTTTGGGTAGTTTAGCCATTATCAGGGACACTAGTATTTTACTCTCAATATTTTCTCCAAGAGCTTCTAATGATCTAAGGTGTTTTTCAATGAGATCATAGTTCTTACGTAGGGCTGATGTTTGACTTGAGGAGGCAGGTAAATCCATACGACTAGTATAATGAACATTGACGATGACCTCATTTTGTCCATAACGTTCCTTCAACAATTTTATGGACTGTTCGTAATTTGCATTAGTCAGGGGTAGACCTGAGATAACATCTGCAGCATCACCTTCTAGCTGAGCTCTGAGGTAACTCATTTTTTCTACTGGACTGAGAGATGGATTAGAATGTATAGCTGAGTTAAAGGAATCCCAGAATTCCTGCCAATTTAGGAGCCCTCCACTAAACTCCTTGAAGTCAAGCTTAGGTAATTTTACAGTGTTAGGATTCGTACCTTGTTTAGAATCAACTTCTAATTTCTTCCTCAGTTTTTCTTTCTCCAGGGTAAGTCGTTCTGTCTTAATTTGTAATTTCCGGTGTTCAAATTTCGGCCTTCTGTTGTTTGATCTCTAACATCTTCTCTTCGAGTTCAAAGTTCACCTTACTTGTCCCTCGTTGTAATTTGAATTCCATTCGGTCCTTTATCATGGCCATTTTTGAGCTCAATCCTACCACGGCGTCTTCTGCTTCCAAAACTAGATTGACAAATTCATCATAATCTTTCATGACTTTATCGTGTTCTGATTTACTAGCGAGTTCTGCAGCAGCGTCAAGTTGCACGCGAAGGCTTTGATAAACAGTTAAATGCTGCTGTAGACAGTCTCGTTTGTTACGGGTTTCGTCAAAAAGTTGCTCTAAATCACCATCGATGGGACGTTCCTTCATTTCTGTCGCTGCTTCAAGGTTGATAAGGACACGCCTTTTCCTTGGGCCAATAAGTCTTCTTATGTCGCCCAAATCTGTCATCTTGTCGGCGGTTTCGGTTAAGAGGACGGTTCAATTCATGGCTGCTGTTGTTGATTTCGTCGATCGAGCGAATTCGTAATTTTTGTCTTTTTCTTTGTTAAGATTCTTCTCCGGTTTAAATAGGGCTTTCCTCCTCGGAAGATTAACGTCGGAGTTTCGGCAGTGGATGTAGTCGCTCTGCTACCATGTCGCGAACGCGATTTTTCTTTATTCTCAACTGAACACAACGATTTACACGGAGGACAAAATCCTCCTTCTTTACGCACATGGTCTGAAAGGAGCGGTCGCTAATTCTCGTGGAGTGGTCGCTCGGTCCTCCGCGACAGCTTGTAAAGACGGAATGTACTTCGGTATTTATCTTCCAGCTAAGATCACTAAGTTGTTCGCGTAGTTTGTTTGCTGATCACAGATCGCTGAAGGGCAGGGGTACCCTAACGGATATTTCACCTGCTTGTTGCGAGGGACGCTTGTAATGATAAAAAATAACGCGTGGAATGAGAAAAAATAACGCGTGTAATGATAAAAAATAAGAGTAATAATAACAATAATAATTATTATAGTTAAAACTTCTTTTGGGGCACAGGTACGTAATCTCAGCGCACTTTTCAGATGAAAGAAATAAAGAAATATATAACTTCTGAAAAAAAACAATACAAAAAACTTAATAACTGATTAAGTAAAAGTGTTTCAAGTTTCTTAAAAAAAAAACTTTTGCACTTTAATGTTTAATAGCAAGCAACTTCAAAGAGTTGGTACAGCTACGGAGAAAGAACGAGCTCCGTATGTCTGGGTCTGACCGTCAGGTACTTCCAAAAACAGACCTCTGTTTGCATAACGAAGATTTACGGGCGGAGGCCTTTTTTTTTTACGGGAAAGAGGGGGAGATGGGAGTAATCAGTTCCTTTTTGATCTATTCCTAACCCAAATAATTTTACACGAACGGCAAAGCAATAGGAAAACTGAGGAATTTTTGTTACCCCGGCTCCACTTAAGGTTATAATATGAACAGTACAGTACAGATTAGGGGAGCATATTACACCGTAACATCGGTATGCATATTCTCCATACTGTTATCGACTCATTTCCTCTGGCACTGACAAGGAGAATTTGTTGAAAAATGAAGAGACTCTTAAGTAGGTTGTTATTTCCGTTATTCTCGTGGCCTTCATGTGTGAGTCAGGGTTGAAACTGTAAGTAGTAATGAGCTGCTAGACATTCGTAACGTTCAAAGGGTTAATATGTACAGGCTGAGCCGCATACAGCCTGAATGGCTAGTCTAGAAGGGTAGCCTACAGTGAACAGAAAGTTGTGATACGAGTGACACATGCGTATCGCACGCCTGTGCATATCAAGATTATATTCTCTTGTGCACATAAATCCATTTTTACAAGATAACTTGAACATAAAAAAAAAACACGAAAATAAATAATAACAAGGAATTAAGTAAATGACGCTAACTTGAATCAGAATTCTGAACTATAATGTGTTTGTCTTTCCCGATGATCTACATTGCGCTCACAATTTCTAAGCAAAATAAGTAGAATTATTATCATTAATCACTCATTTACTCTTCCGTCAAACAGTAGTTATCTATTGGAAAAAAAACCTTCTGTAAATTTATATTGATGTGTACTCCGAATTGTGACTGGTAGATTTAAAAACCGTTGTAACGTCCATCCCAGTCGTCCGCTGGGAAACGGTCGTTTCGTCTACGAGTAGTTTCATTATAGTAACGAACAGTTCGCAGACGTCTCAGAGCATTTCGCTGACGTCTCATATAGGTCCCTTTGGCGTAAGTATTACAATCTTAACGGAGTTAGGTTGTTTCAGTACAAACTGAAAGTTGATGAAAGGGGTAAGTTTCTAAAGAAACTGTGTTACTGCGCTGGTGGAGGTAACAGCGTAAATTGATTTTATCAACTGAGTTGATATTGTAAATTGGCCACCGTAAAGAGTTTAAAAGCTGACGTTTCGAACATTGGCCATTTCGTCAAGACGAATGGCGGAATTGAGGGTTGTGTGTGTTTACATGCAGAAAGCGGAGCTACGCTACGCTATAGGTGGAAACATGGTGATGAGAAAAACAAAAATAAATCAGTGGAATACTTCCATAGGTATCGTTGATACCTATGGGATTAAGAGTACCGATTCGAAAGACAAACTTTTGTTAAAGAGTTTTGCAGCTTTCCGAGCTGCCTTAATGTAAGGAAAGGCCGGAGATTGCCTTATACTGATTAGAATGAAAAGAAAGATTGAAGTGTCTGGCGACTGGTTTTGATGTGTCCTTGTCATTCCTTTCTACATCGCGAAAGTTTTCTCGGAATCGGTTACCTAGTCGTCTTCTTGTTTTGCCAATGTATACCTTTTGCAATAAGTGCATGTTATGCAGTAGATGACATTAGCGGAGGTGCATGCGACGTGATCAGGAATCTTAATTGATCGTATGAAAAGATGACGAGGGAAAAGAAGACTTAGGGACAACCTAGGCCTCACGCACAACGTGCAGTCGAAGAGTTCTCATATAAAAAGCAGGCAGTGCATGATAAGCCCTAATGTTGTACCGTATGAATTCAGACGTGTCAGTCGAGTGAGGCCAGGCATGCTAAACGATAATTTAGTTTTCCGAGCTTTCGCCGATCTACGGCATCATTAGGGAATGTCGATGGAATCTTTGAAGTGAAGAGTATATCAGGCGAGGTGTTAGGCCAGATGGTAGAGGATCAGCAGACAGTAGAATAGGAAAGTGGCAGGTATGTAAATGCAATATACGTAGAAATAGGTCTATGCAGAAAATAAAAATAATCAGGGAGAATATTATTGTCAGAATTAAGGATCTTTGAGTGCAGAACACTCCTCGCTAATGATGCCGTAGAGCGGCGAAAGCTCGGAAAACTAAATTATCGTAGCCTACCTGGCTTCCTTTGGTATACAAGTCTGACTTGATAACACTATGCTACTCAAGGACAACATCCAACGTTGTACCGTATGTCAACTGTACAGCATTTTATTTGTCACTTCTACGAAGAAGACAAAGCAAAGACGAGACGTTTGTGAATGATCTGAAACGTTTGTTAAACGAACTATGAAACGTCAACGAACTGACCTGAGACGTGTGCGAAATGATCTGAGAATTTGACGAGAACGACTCGTAGGCGAAGTATTAGCAATTTTTTCGTCCCTTACGTTTCCGCATGCCAACAGTTTACTGCTCAGTTCATTCCATAGCACTCTAATTTTCCCAAAGTGTGGTAACCTTCTTCGGGACGGAAATCTTGGTCATAATAGCTTCCCGTATCGCCAAATCTCAACTGAATGACGGGAAGATGGGACTTGTTTGTTAGAAGACCGCTGTCCATCCGCCAAGTCTGTTTATTCTCATCGCAGTTACAGACCCACGATGGGTTAACACACGAGCCGTTCTTTCCACAGGCGCAGCCATCATATACTGGACTGGCCCCATCAAAGTAGGTCATTTCTTCACCGTCACGTGACACCCACCATGCATATTCATTCCTTCTAATTCTAGAGTCAAGGCACTCGTATTTGATGAACTGTTGACAGTTGGTGGAAAGTTCTGTTAGAACCTTCAATTGAGAAATGCTGGCGGGTTTGTAATCGATGTCGAGGGAATATGAACCAACCGGGTCAAAACCATCTACATGTGTTCTGTTCTCGCTGTCGTGACTGACAACTGTCACTCCAACACCACCTTTGTCAATCATGTTACAGAAAACAGGAAATGGATCCTCACCAAGAATACCATCAGGATCAATGAAATGATCACCACTGACGTCACTGATGTTGACCTTTACTTTGGTGCAGGTTTCGGGGTACTTGACATAAATAATGACATTTGTTTGAATTGAGCTGAATGCATTAGACGCATGGCAAGTGTAGGTACCATTATGGGTGAAGTTAGCAGATGAAACTGTCAAGTTATTGGAGGAATCAATAACTACGCCTGAGGGTAATGACGAGGTGCCATTAAACACCCACGACATCGTTGGTGTCAGGTCGCTAAAGGCAGAACAAGGCAGCGTGAGACTTTCATCGGCCTTCACTGTTGCATTCGACGGCGGCTTGATGGTGAATTTGAGAGTTGAATACACTCGGAGGAGAAGTGCAGATGATTTGCTGCCCCGAAGATAGGGACAGATAGGAACCACTGTCTTGTGTAGAGACGTTCGACAGGGTTAGACTTCCTCCATTTACGAAGCTTCTTGAAGTAGGTAGCAGTCCTTGAGCCTTGCTCCATGTAACTGAATGTGGCAACGGATTACCAGTCGCGTTACAAGTCATGGAAACATTTCTACCCTCCACAGTTTCGATTCTATCAAGACTAACTTGTACTGATGGAAGTCCTAGAATCAAAAATAGCATGTCTTAAAAAAGATAGCAAAGTCGGAAACTAAAATAATCATCTATTGCTTCATTGCAAATGACTTATTCTGTTCAATTTTACCGCATTACTGATGTTTTTCACTGTTCAGCAACAGCGTAAGATGTACAGTACCCTACTAAAGTTCTCATTGGTTTGCTTCTAAACAATCTCTGTCGAGACTTGCTGTAAATAAATAAACAGACGAATCCGTTGATCAACTTACCTTCATTACAGTTTTGTCCCATCAGCCCATTCCTGCACACACAACGATAACCTTTACGGGGAAAGCCAGTTTGACAACTCTGGGCCACTGGGCAAGGCTTTTTAAAACAAACGTTCTGTAAAATAAAGCATAAATTACTACGGTTGGGTCTAAGGTACAGTCGCAAAGCGTGTTTGGTTTTGATACAAAAATCATTTATGCACGACTGACACCAATGTATCTATGCACTTTTGCATTTAAATTGCATGCATGTATTTCGTCCATACACTCAGCCTCAGATGCAATCTTCATCCTTGGATCTATGCATTTATACATCCAGGAAGTCGCTAAACGAGTTATCTGGGCAATCGTCTGTCAACTGTGCTTTCGTCACCGATGCAGGTAGGGATCAATGCATTTATCACCTATGCATCCACGTATGTATCAATGCATTGAATTTTTATCCTCACATCCACGTACTCCATTATCGCTTTTATCTATTAATTTCCTGCCACTTGGATTTGGTATGGACCTTAATTCAGTACAAAGGCAATGAAGTTGCTAATAGGTATGGGTTCGAATCCCATCGATGCCTGGCCCCGGTTGTTCGAAAGTTGGACAAAGCTATCAACTAAATAATTTGCTTTCCGTGGGACGGCATGGTGGGTTTTGGTCAAAACGTTTCCGCTGGATAGCATTTCATCCGTTGGATGGCGTTATCCGCACTTTGAACAACTGGGCCTTGTATTTTTTCAGGAGTCTCCTCTGAAATTTCTCGAATTACACCCCAGAGTTCGAATAGCGGCGACTCACCTTAAATGATTTGTAAATAGCTCCTCCTCTGTATCTCATATTCAATGGATGAGCAACATCATCGGAATCACTTAACTCACACAAATATGTCCCATCGGGAAGAGGTTTTAGATTGTATGATATACAGTTATTCTCCATGTAACAATTTACTTCGCAGGCACTGGCTGATTCTGTCTCCATGGTCTTGAACACGTGACCAATTAGAAAGAAGCCCGTGATTGTCGGATTCATCTCCACTTGTCGACAATCTTCGTCTAAGAAAAAAATAAGATGGGATAACAGATTGCAAATGTCTCGAAGAGCTTACAATTATAATCAAACTTAAAACTCCCTCTCATGTGCGAAGGCAGACAGGATGAGCGGATGGGAATTACATATCATTTTCCAAATTTTGAACTTTATGAAGTAATAAATGAAGAATATCAGAGTTTTTTAAATGTTATGCTTTGATTTGATAAATAGGAAGTACTGTGGAAAAGAAAGAGTAAAAAATTGCAACTTTCTGGGTCAATCCACCACTGGCGAACAAGTCTAAACAGAAATAGCATTAAACCACGTCCCTGGCTTTAAAAACGTATCTCAATGATAGGCATCGTGCGATGATGATTTCTGAATCAGCTTCATTTCGTGTTCCAGAGAAAATTTACACATATATAAGATTTCTGTATGAAAGGGAAAACTTTATCAGTGAAGGGGGAGGGGGTTGCAATTGGAAGCCTCGGAGAAGAGGAGATGGAAAGGGGATAGGAGTGAGGAATTGAGTGGAAAACGTGGGAGAAACGCAAAAATACGAACAATCGTGATTCATTAATCTGCATTTCGCAATAAAGGACGATAAAAGGGAGTCATGGGTGGGGAAGGCGGGAGAGGAGAGCGTAGGCAATCTCAGATTCTCATCCTTGCCTCCAGTCCCCTTACGTTTCATGCCACATTAATACAATGGTGCCAAAATTTTAGGAGTTAAACTCTAAGACGGGGCAAGGAAAGCTGTCGTTACATTTGAAACGGTCTAGAAACAAATGAACTATGTTTGAAAGTCGTTAAATTAAAAGCGATCGTAACTTTGTTCAAGGGCACATCATTTTTTTATCATTATTAATTTGGCTCATAAAAGGGTTAAAATTCAAAGGTCGTTTTAGAACATCGTTTAAGATGGAACGTTAGGCAGCCTGAATTTAAGGATAAATAATAGGCGGATAAAGAAAGTAGAACAAAATTTGTAATGAGTCGTTTCGAAAAAAATTAAATCCTTGCGTGGACTTTAAGCCACTTTACTCACCTTGCTGGAATGCAGCATAGATACACGCCAGAATTAAAGACGAAAGCAGTACCGATAATTTCATTGTTGAGAACTTCATTTCTCTTCGTTTTGTGAATTTGCCTCTATGCCAGTGCGTGCGATGGCAAAATGAAAAGTTAACAATGTTAGCTCTGGACAGTTCTCCTTTCAACCAGTTGTGAAATATTTATGGAGTAGTCATTCGTTGTCGCAGCAAGACGCTTGCCTTTATGATGATTTTGGTATTCATAACTTCTTTTTTCGAGGAAAATACACATCGCTCGAAAAAGGCAAATATCTCGACCACGTCTAAGCATTCATGAGTAATTTCCCGTTAAGAGAACATAACGGAACATTTCACTCTAACACCTCAATGATTTTTAAGGTTTCTTGAGATAAATCAGTATGTTGATTTTAGCGAAAAACAGCTGCCAAATAGGAATGAAGTCCATCTTCGGTTTCTTTCATCGATTAATGTTACACAGAATTTTAATCAAGAAGAGCATTAAGACATGTACTGAGAGCAAATCAACGCTTTTTGGTTGAGAAAACCATGGCTTAAGTCTTCAAGTAACTTGATTGGAAATTGCACGAATAACAATGTGGAACTTAGAACACAGCTCGAAGTCTGATTTGATGTTGGACGTAAAATAGTGAAATACAATAGAGGACGAAATGTTTTGTTAAACATGTAAATAAACATGCGATATTAGCTGTGCCGTAGAGAACTGTCTCAAAAAAACTATCAAAGTTAATGATGTCCATAATTATATTTACACTGCATGTGTCTATGCAGTGTTGGTATCAGAAAAAAACTAACGGCTTAAATTGATTTATCATCCCTGCTTATGGGACGAGTCATAATCTTTGTAAATGTTCACAAAACAATTTGTCGTTTTCCAGTTCTTTATTCATCGAGTTGTGCAATTCACTCGCATCGTGCGCAACGAAGCCCCTTACTTATAAAACATGGTGGAGGGTAAATCTATTTTCTCAACAATCAAGTTCAAGTGTCAAGTTTTTCAGTAGCATTTCAGTTTTCCAAGTGTGTGATATCCTTCCTCGTTAATCGCACCACTGTCACCGAATCTCAACTGAATAACAGGAGGGTCGGATTTGATGGTCAAAAACCGCTGTCCTTTCCGCCATTCCTCATCGTTGGCGTCACAGTTACAAGGCCATTCTTGAGTCGGACAGGTGTTAGTCACGTTACATGCACAGCCTTCAGTAGCTCCTCCCCAGTAGGTTTTTTTGTCACCGTCACGTGACACCCACCAACTAACTCGGCCTAGACGTATCGCAGCATTATAGCACTCATATTTAATGAACTGTTAACAGCTATTTGAGGTTTCTATCAATCCTTTGATTTGGGAGAGGCTACTGTCGTAGTACTGAATGTCACGGCGGTAGCCACCATGTGATTCCCTTCCATTGACGTGGAATCTATCCTCACTGTCATGACTGATAATTGTCACTCCAATGCCTCATTTGTCAGTCATGTTACAGTAAACAGGAAATGCATCCTCGCCAAGAACACCGTCAGGATCAATCACGTAATCGCCACTCACGTCACTGATGTCTGTCTTCACTTTGGCGCAGGTTTCAGGATACTTGACATAAACGGTAACACTCGTTTTAATAACGTTGAGTGAATTAGTCGCACTGCAAGTGTAGGTACCACCATGGGTGAAATTGGTGGAGGAAACGATCAAGTTATTTGAGGAACCAATTCTTGCATCAGGAGGTAGCGATATGGTCCCCTTATACATCCACGACATCGTTGGCGTGAGATCGCTTTCAGCGGAATACGGAAGACTAAGAACTTCATCAGCCTTCACTGTTACATTCAACGGGGGTTTGACGATGAACTTGAGAGCTGAATAGACTTTAAGTCGCGTGGAGGATGACTTTGCACCCCAGATGTTTGTTGCAGCACACACATATGAGCCAGTATCTTGTTTGGTGACGTTTTCCAAAGTTAGATTTACTCCTCGGACGATACTTCTTTTGGAAGGAAGACTTTCTTGAGACCTGCTCCACTTAACTAAGTGTGGAGGAGGAGTACTGATAATATTACACATCATGAAGACTTCTTTGCCTTCCTCAGTCTCGATAAAATCAGGAAGCACTTGCACGGATGGAGGTGCTATAATTTTCACAATTACACAGTTAAAAAAAAAATTAAATTAAAACTCTTTATTTCCAAAAAAAAAAAGACAACAACACATTACACTGAATATTAAACCTGAATAAGGGGAATAATATGGTAAAACACAAGTGGATCCTTTGATAAAAGATACCTTCGGTACAGTTTCTTCCAAAGAGTCCACTGCTGCAAACACAGCGATAACCTTTGCTGCCGAATCCTGTTTGACATCGATTGATCGCAGGACAGGGATTACTTGAACAAAGGTTCTGTAAAATACAGGAAGGTTTTAATTGCATTGGTTCAGATTGCACGAAACGATAAAGTATAGTCCTTAATTTGCCGTTTTTACTCGGTAACTGTTGCTATTCGGCATTGCACCCACAAAGTGGTTAGACGATGAAGCATAACAACATGTTATACATGGACTTGGACGACATAGGATAACATGACATGACATATCCAAAATGGAACGAGGTGAAGGTGACAATGTATGAAGTGCCTCAAATAATATGGCATTGCATGACATGACCCAACATGTAGCAATATAGCAAAACATGACGTGAGTGAGAAGAGAATTTGAGAAGAATTTTAGAAGAATTTGCTACCTTTCTAGAAAAGCAAGAAATGGTTAGATATTCTAGTCTTCTCGGATATGGGACGAATAAATGGAGGTCCCGTCTCCTGCAGATGTGGGGGCAGGAGACGTTAATTACTCACACACGTGATTACCGTGTGATGGATGTCCTCCCCTGGGGTGGGATGGGTGGGTTTACTGGGCCCGCTGTAATTGGCGCAAGCTGTTGCGGTGTCCCTGCCTGTCGGCGAATCTAATATATAAATTAGAAGTGACATATCGTGACGTGACGTGACATAAAATGACTCGAGAAAAAATGAAACGGCATAAGATGATGATACATGACATGACTTGCACGGAAATATAGCGAAGGATATCATGATCTGAAATTGGATGAGATGACAAAACAGGAGAGAAGGAACAACCCTATTCGATATCGTATTACATGATATAATGTAGCGGGATATGAAATGACATGGCATGACATTATTTGTAATCGTATGACATGACACTTCTGGGATGATATTGGGTGGCACGACGAGACGTGAAATCGTACGAATCTTCACGCTTCATATATAAGGCATGGCATGTATTTTGGGGTATATTTAGCTCTGAAAATTCTGTCTAATGATATGTAAATACACTACCGAACATACAACCTGGCTTACCTGAAATGATTTATAGACAGCTCCTTCTTCGAATTTGACATCCAAGGGATGCATTTTGTCAGTAGAATCACTCAGTTCACATAGATACCTTCCGTCTGGATACTCTGGTTGTCTAAGGTTGCACGAGACACAATCAGCATCCATAAAACAGTTCACTTCACAAGCGCTGGCTGATTCTATCTCCAGTTTCCTGAACACGTGATTTTCCAGGTAGAAGTCGTGGATCGAAGGATTCATTTTAACTTCTCGACAGTGCCCTAAAAATGAAGGAATAAAGACTTATAGGTCAGACACCGCACCACTCGTGCGCGTGTGCCAAGCTTACCTCATGAATTATAAGTTAAGCAGAACAATATAAGATTTTTCAGTCGGCTCGGCGAGCAAATGATAAAGAACTTTTGGCTCTCGAATTGACATCATAGCTCTGACTCATCTTAGCCGATTTCTAAGGGCTTAGACTTTTTAGACAATTCAGAATTTCACCAAAATAATTTAATGGGTGGTTGTAATAAGTAAGTGGCTATTGATTATGAAGAAGGTGGTTATAATAAATAAGCTCGTTCTCCTCGAGAGAACGAGCCTATTTATTCCCAACAGCTAAGATCTGGGAGTGTAGATAACCCTGAAATGGAACAGATCGTCCTGTCAGACCAATAATTCTTCAGCATTGTTGATCTTTCAGTCAACCTGTATCACTTTGAGTTTACGAGGAAGTGACGATTCGAAGTGGTTAGGTTCCCTTGCTTCTTTTTCATCATTTTAGAAACTGTTTTGCATAATTTTGCAACCAGTTCTTATGCAAGTAATTGACTTTTTTCATCAGTAGTTACTCATACAGGCTGTTTGCTGAAATAACGTGTAGTTTCTACTAATTGAAAAGGAGGATCAAGTTCCGATTAAAACGTAAATGACGAGCACAACGTATAGTTGTAATTACGTGCATTTACATTTGCGCATAGCATTGGACTTGCAAGCTCACCTTTACTCGACCCCAAGCAATTTCTCCCAAAAAATGTGAATAGGAACAGAACTTGAAACGTCTCCATGATTCCTCTAAGTTATGTTTTTGAAACGATTTTTTCCGAACTGACTGATTCATCTCACCACCTGCTGTCTATGTAAAAAATGGCTTTGTTCCATTTTTCCTCAAAATGGGTCAGTTATTTTTATTGACTTTTCTCGAAAACAGAGAATAATGAATCTCCCTTCAGTCTCAGGTGACCAAATATTTAAAGGGAAAAGAAACCTTTACCTATTAGCGTTAAAGTATGACTGAGCGGTTTCCAGTTTTGAAAAGCTCGCGAAATTTCTAATTTCTAATCAAAGAAAGGAAAAAAAAGATCAATTACCCACAGCTTGAGGGCGGCTTGTTTTTACGACCCGAAACAAATGTTGGTAATTGAAATGCGAATTTCAGTTCTTGACTTTGTTCTCTACAATTTTTGATCTTTTCTAAGGACAACGTATTTGAAACTTCAAGCGATGGGCGATATTAGCACGCATCAGTTGCCTTAAGCTAAGCGGATGTCCTATAATTTTGCTTTAAAAAGGGAGAAATTGAGAAAAAAAATTGAAATAAACATCATCGGTGATAAGCGATAAAAATCTCTATTTTCCATCAAAGATAATTCCTTCGCACTGTGGCCAACAGATAATTTAAAATACATTCTCAAAGTTAGCCTCAAAAAAATTGCCAAAACCCTAACTGAACTACCCAGAAAAACGTTCATGTGATGGTCCAGAAGACCCGAAACAATTCCAACCTCGATTTTCCTAATCTCGAATCCAACGTTTCTCCAATTAGCCAAGCTTAACTCCGATCGCTGCGAGGTAAAAGAGAAAATTAAATACAAAATACTAAATGATACGAGAAAATTAATTCCTTCCAGAAACGACAAAATAAACATACTATATTTAGTCTTCCATTGTTTCTTCTGGCCAGGAGGTCTTTCACTATAGAAAATAAAAACAGAATTCTTTTTCTGGTAAAAAATATTTGGTGTGTAGCCAGCCATGTTAAAAATTGTAGTAAAAGAAATTAAAAAGTTGACACTGGCTAAAAATGTATTTTTCTAAAAAATCTTAATGTTTTTGTATACCTTTGATACAACAACTTTAAGAATTTTTAGAGCCATTAAAAATTTTCTAGAGATTATTGTTACATTTAAAAAATCCGTTCGAGATTTCGTTTTATCACGCATCGTGTACCTATACCAAGCAGGACGCCGTTCAGGACATTTGCATTTTTTATCTTTGCTGAAGAAGGCAACAGTATTAGCCGAAACGTCCAGAACAATATATTTTTAGCCAGTGTCAACTTTTTAATTCCTTTTACAGAAATTACTTCCGTTAATGTAAAGCACTTTATCTCTGATGTTTGTTTTATATTTGTACTCAAACTATAATGCATATGGTCTCTAGCACAAGAATTTTCTGTTTACATTTTTGTCAGCTATCATTCCTTCTCTCTCCTATTAAAAGAAGCTTTTTAGCTGTGTAGCATCAAACAAAACTTTTTACACTGTTCTCCAGTCTCAAACCTGCCCACTGTCAACCTCGTTTCAAGGCTAGCTCCTCTCAGCAGAGAAGAGAGAGCCTGGGAAGTACTCTGTTCTACTTTCAGTATATTCCATTTTTGGAATTTTCAATTTCAATTTCGTACCCTGGGCGCACTCATTTGATGGGTGAAAAACCCTACAAACAAACATACATACATACATACATACATACATACATCCTTTATTTGGTAAAGCAGGTTGAATAAATGGAAGCTATTGCTGATGTGGACCTGCTATCTACTTTATACTATAATAAATTTACATCTAAAAATATATCCTAATATTTAACAATTGGTTCATACGTTAGCGTGCGTTCATCGAGATATGAAGCACGCGGGAAGTTTGGAGAGCACGAAAGATGCGTAAGAGTTGCTGGAGGCGTAGCCGAGAGCAACTCTAGCTTCTCGAGTCATATTTAGTGGCGACGTATGTACATTCACACTTAACAATCATATTTTACTCATATTTAGACATTTAAGTCAGAACCAAAGGAACTTAAATGGACACTGTATCGTCCTTAGTTTTTAAATCGCCTTCCTCGAAAGCAACAATAAAAACTAAAACTTTATGTTATATTTAAGGTATTAAACTACAACAAAAGTTCTTACTTAACATCAAAACAAACGATCCCCTATCTGTTAGCGTTGTACACTGCCGCTCCTATGAAACGTTTCGATATTCCCAAACACTTCCTCTAAACTGAAATATATAAAACATCACTCTGTTCGTTCGGGCTCCGCGTGGTTTGACCCAGTTAGAGGGTCTGATGATTGTCATGTAAATAGTTAAGGGCTGAAAGTTTCTAAAGAAACTGTGGTGCTGCGTCGGTGGTGGTAACAAGGTAATTTGGTTATATCAACTGAGTCGAAATTGTAAATTAGCCACGGTAACAAGTGAAAAAGCTGAAGTTTCTATTAGCCCTTCGTCAGAGTGAATGGAGGAGTTGTGGGTTGTGTGTGGGTTTATATGCAGAAAGCGGAGTTACGCTATTGGTGGGAACATGGCGACGAGAAAAACACGAATAAATTAGTAGAATGAGGAGCGTTCGTTGATACCTGTGGGATTAAGAGCGCAGATTTGAAAGATAAACTTCTGTTCAAGAGTTTTGCGGCTTTCTGAGCTACCTAAATGTAAGGAAAGACCGCAGATTGCCATATATTTCTAAGAATGATTAGGTAAATTAAAGTGTCTAGCAAAATCATTTGAATATATCAACAAAGTTGAAATGGTAAATTAGCCACCGTTACGATTATAAAACCTGACGTTTCGAGCGTTAGCCCTTCGTCGGACCGAATAAAGTGTCTAGGGACTGGTTTTGATGCGTCCTTGTCATTCCTTTCTACGTCGCGAAGGTGTTCTCGGAATCGATCACCTAGTCGTCTTCTTGTTTTGCCGATGTATATCTTTTTGCAATAATTGCAAGTTATGCAATAGATTACGTTGGCGGAGGCGCACGTAAATTGATCAGTGATCTTAATGGTTCGTTTGGGTCCCGATATTTTCTCAGCGTTGTGATTGAAAGGACAAGTTTTTTATCGTGCGCGAGCGCATTTAAAAGTGCCGGGATTGGTCATTAGTTTGGAATGAACTTATGACCAAAAAATTGCCTATGTTTTTGTCGCGTTTGAATGAAATGAGTGGAGGTTGCGAAAAGATAATGCCAGTCTCTGGAACGTTTTGAAGTAATTTAAAGGTTTTAAGAATGGTGGATTTAACTGATTGATTGTGAGGGTGAAACGTGAGAGTGAATAGAATGCGGTCGATACTTTCCTTCTGTGACGTTTGTAGTGCTGACTGTCGATCAATAAGTTGGGCCCGGTGTTGACCCGCTTGAGCGACAGAAACAGGGTAAACACGTTTTTCGAAAACCTGGCACATTGACTCTGATTTGTGGAAAAAATCAGTCATCACTACATAAACGACGAAGTCTTAGAAACTGAGAAAAGGGAATGGAATTCTTAACATGAGATGAATGCGGAGATGAATACTACAAGTAACTATGTGAGTCTGTAGGTTTTCAATACACACTAGTGCATAAACTGTTGCGTTCAATTGAAACTTTGATGTCTAAAAAGGATAAAAAATTGTTGGAAATTTCCTAGGTATATTTTAGAGCCGGGTGAAAAGAATTGACTGCAGTTATAAATTGAGTTGGTAGAGGAGGTATAGAGTTCAGATTTGGGGCCTTTGTATTAGCTAAAAAATTGGTGTCCGACAAAACCTACAAAAATATGGGAATAGTTAGGTTAGTGTAAGCAAAAAGCAGCCGCTGATCGGTTAAACTTGGAATAATGAATATTTTCGGTTCCTTTCCTCGAGTAAAATATAAGGCAGATAATACAGGCATTTTGTCACTTGAAATAAACGATTTTTTGAGAACATGGCGTTCATGAATTATACTGTCCTATATCTGACGTCGGCCACACACAGATCACAATGTAAAAAATTTAAACCCATCTTGTGGCCTGATTTCATCATAGATGTAGAACAATAAAATACAATTAACTACAATATGTTTTTGTTAAACATGGAAATAAACGTGTGATATTACGTCCTCCATAGGAACTCCCTCCAAATAAAAAAATTGGGTTTTTCCGTCATTTCATTTTCACTGTGCATGCATGCATTGTGGGTAAGACTACTAAAGAAACAAAAATACAGATTAGACAACTATCTTTGACTTCAAGACAGGTCAAACTATTTTAAATATACCCAAAAATGTTTCCCGTTTTTCATTCCTTCATTCCTTGAGGTGTGCAATTCACGGCAAGTCAACCATATTTAAATCTTGTTTCTACGTATGCCAAAATCGAAACTGGTTATAAAGCTCGTCAATAACATTCCAGTTTTCCAAGGGTGTGATAACCCTCTTCATTAGCCTCGCCAGCATCACCGAACCTCAACTGAGTAACGGGAAGATCAGATTTGATGGTCAAAAAGCCACTGTCCTCCCGCCGAACAAAATCATTTCAGGTGAAAAAGATTAAACGCGTCAAGCACCTCTTAGGCCTGAATACATTACCAAAACGTGAGAAATCAGAGAAATTATATTTTGACAGCAAAAAGAGCCTTTTACCTGGATACTTGCTTTCAATTTAAATTCATTTTCGAATCTTATTTTCATAATTTTAATTAACATGTTTTGAAGATGGTAATTAGGGTCCAATTTTGGTCCATTTAAGACCCACAGATCACATGGCAAAATTAAAAGAAGTCGAAACCTACTTTTATTTGCGCGATTGAATAAAATGCGTCGAGCTCGTTAGAAAACGAGTTACCATTGTGCTGTGTGACAAATGTCATCTGCAGCTGGCTTTCATCAGCACATTTGTAAAGAGGTCCCACCTCAGAGCGGCTGAAAAAATATAATTAACGAATCTTGACCTAATAATAGAGGTAATAAACTTGACGTTCATTAGTTTGTAACCCTGAAGGCAAGATAGCAGTAATCAGAGGCTGCGCCCCTAGCAGATGACGATTTCTTTCCAATCTCGTTATTCTATTGTGTGGGGATGCACTCTTTTATCTAGATAAGCTCAGCTTATCTGAAAAATCGATTTCTATCTTTAATAAGTTGATCGAACTTTGATGTGTTTTTGCCTCCCGTAGAATTCACAATTTGCGGCCCAATTTGAATTTTGAGTTGACATTGCTGACGATTGCGAAACAGCGAGTGGCGCCAAACTCCCAATAGGATATAAGTCAAGGTTAGAAACCGTGTAGATGATATTTTCTATTTTTTCCAAGATTAATTAATTAGTACAATGAAAAGAGGAAGGCGCATTTGAAAAAGGTAAGTGTTTAAATTTCCCCGCAGGGGAACTTAAATTGTTAATTTTACTTGATTAAAAGTAAGGGCTATGTTGGAATAATAATTTGTTAACTTACCATGGTGAAAGAAGCGAGGAAAGTAAATAAGTTTTCATCAAATCATTAAACCAGTGAAAAGTCTGAAATTGTCAATATGATTTTTCTTGGTTACACATACAAAAATCTCGGTCTACTGAAACTTAAAACCGAGATCTTATCTTGAGTCTTTAACCTCTTAAAACGTTGTTTACAAATTTTCTCCTCGTTTTTTCCCTCAAATTGAAATATCTTTTTACTTCCGATGCGTTTAATATCGCAATTATCTCCTGAAGAGTTGATTATTTCCTGGGCCGAAGTTTCGAATATCTCCCTGTGGACATGTGATTCAGGAATAAATCATTGTCATATTTTGTCAGTTCCGACCAGAATGTAACCTGGGAATAAGGCAGCTGTCATTTCATCCAATCTGAGTTTCATTAAGGTAACTTTTTTCGAATGATATCGCTGTTAGAATTGCAGTGGAATCGGCTGTTTCTTGATAGTGAACTTATTATATCTGAGGACTGCTTAAAGTGCCTATGAAGTAAAAATTTTTTTTGCCCTGTTTGTTTGCTTATGTCTTGATGAACACAGCTACGCGATTTTGACCGACCAAAAGAGCTTTCTTGTATTATTTTTTGAACCTCAAAGTTTGGATTTTGCAATCTGAAATGGGTCCATTTTGCGCGCGGTCAAATCTCATCTTACAAAGGAAGTGACTTAGTTGGTGGCTCTGAAGACAACAAACAAAAGCTTAAACAAAGCGCCAGAACCACCAACTACGTCATCAGAGCCACCAAAAAGCCGATTTCAATTTATTTTCTTGAAATTTTTTTTGTCATTCCTTAATAAGGACATAATAAGCTACAAAATTATGCAAAAAAAAAATTACTTCATAGGCACTTTAAAAGAGCAATAAATTACCTTGAAATGCAATATTGCCTCCTGTATACAAACGCATAATACGATAATAAGAAGCAAAAAGAAATTTCCTACGTGGACCCATCAATTATGGTTTGCGGAAAGAAATTCAGAAAATCTTTGCAGTCAAGAATCTATTGTTTTTCCTTTTTTTTTTTGTTCCTTTCGGTCTCATTTTTTTCACTCTCTTCTTCATCCTTTTTTTTTTTTCGTTTTCACATGTGATTTACTGACAATCTGTGATCAAGCAATAAAACTGTTTGCGCACTTTTGTATATGAAAGTGTTCACATGGTTATGTTGAGTTATATGCATTACCGACACCATAAATGTAGTGTACGCCGATTTATCGAGAATTGCTTAAAAATTAAAAAAAAAAGACTCTTAACAATCACAATAATTATCGGAAACTCATCGACGCTAAACTTAAATTTAATGAAAACCGGTAAAACGATACCAAACACTACAGGACATTTGGGACAAGAAGGTGAATAACATTTGATATTTTGTTTGCTTTCTTTTCCTAAGACACATCCTAGTGTAAACATCAGAACAACGCTCATAAGGTTTGCTTTCAAGTTCGAATGAGGGCACCGACTAACGTGTTGTCAAAGGATAATGATTTTGATAGAAAGCGTAACGATTTTCCTCGATAAAACTCAGCTTCGAGGATTCTCTACATAGCCTTATACGCAATCTATCTTGTTCAAACCGTTTCTCAATTAATTTTGAGGTGTGTGAAAAAGATGCTTCTAGTTCTTCGACATCGTTCAATGACAGCTTTGTTTGTGGCATTCTACGCAACAGTCCTTTTTCACGATGAAGTCGAAAGCGCTCAAAGCAGCGTCTCAGGTAATCCAGGCTACATAACATAATCTTATCATTTTAATTAACAATCCTGCTTTATCAGATGCAGTTATGGAGTGTTTGTGAAAGGTATGTAAAAATTTTGAAAGCAGACCATTTCAAGATATCGACTTACGCCCTCTGGTAAGGTGAGATTTTTGTCAAAACTGAAGTGAAATTTTTCCAAAGTTTTGATTTTTTTCGGTTTGTCTCTTAACTAATCACGGGCCTCTTTCGACCGTTTTAGATTCCTTATTTTATTTTGACTTGAAAGTGCAAAACTTGTCACTGTAAGTTTTCATCTCTGGCAAGCATGCACAGTGGCTCTTTATCCCCATTTGTTTCAGCCCATCCGCCTCTACTTCCTTCACCTTCGGCTGGCAGGAATCCTACGTCCCTATCATCTTCTCCAGAGGGTTCGTCACATTCTCCTCCAGTATCTTTAGTTGACGGAGGGTCTCTATCTCGTCTGCCTTCATCTCCCTCATTGTCGTCTGTTGGGGATCCTCCTTCCCCACCATCTCTTCCAGCCGATGGCCACCTACCTTCAATTCCTTCACCGTCACCTGGTGGGAATCCTCCGCAACCACCATTACCTTCTCCGGATGGGCAGTCGTTGGCTGTCGGTGGACCTCCATCTCCATCATCTCTTTCAGCTGGTGAGGATCCACCTGTAACACCTTTACCTCCCCCACCTTCATCTGATGGGAATCCGCCGTTACTACCATTGCCACCTCCAGATGGGGAGCCACTGGCTGGCGGTGGGCCTCCATCTCGAGGCCTTTCAGCCGATGACCACCTACCTTCACCTCCTTCATTGCCGTCTGGCGAGAATCCTCCGTCCCCACCATCTTCTTGCTCAATTGGTCGTCCACCTTCGCCACCAGGTGGGAATCCCACCCAAACACCGCGTGCACCTACCCTACTACCACGTCCTCGACCACTACCTCCCCAACCACCACTTCCACGGCCGCCACCACAACTGCCAACATCACAGCCACAATCACCACTACAGCAGTTACTATCAACGTCCGTACCGACGACTCCACTATCTTCTGAATCTCCAACTTCATCGAGCGGGAATCTGACCGTTGGTACCTTACCCACTTTAGTTGTTTCTCCCACTGTACCTGCCCCTGACTACTTCATCCTTAATTCTTTACGCCTCATTTGCAGTCCAGATGAAATCTCAACCAATGGTAAGGCAAAAATTCAAGTCTCACTCAGGAAAGACTATAGTCTTTTATGCATTTGCTTAAGCACATTATGTACGTGTAATATTCAAGAGGAAATTTGGGACCTTCCAGAATGCCTTGACAGTAATCTGTGGCCATGAATTTGGAGTGAAGTTTTTATTAATTTCCTCAAATGTTCAACGTATATTACAAAACGAGTTAAAAATATATTGTTTGTTTGTTTACATCCTTAGCCTCCATAGATCCAAAATGGATTGAGAGTGTTCGGCGATTTATACACCGATGTTTCCGAAGCTATGATAAATATAAGAGATTTACCTGCAAAAATCGCTGTGGCAACGACGACAGATTGGAAAATGTTTCTATACCCGTATTTAGTAGGTTTTTACCCCTATGCTACTGTGACAAGCTTTGTGATAGCTTTGGTGACTGCTGCTACGACTTCGATGTAATGTAAGGTTTCTTCCTTTTTTATTGTTCGTTGATTTGTATGTGTGTTGTATGACACTAGGTCGCAGTGCAAAAAAAGGTAAGTCACAGTGGCTGCTTTAAGGTGTGCACTGTTTACGGTAGTAAATAAATGACTACTGATTATGATTTCCTTCCTACTGACTGAATCATTTCAAGTCACATTGAACGAAAAAGAGAGTTTTACTAGACGTGTACGTTGTAAAAGTGCAATCACCACATTCATGTACCGTGCAAGTAAACCTTACATGAAATTTTTATCCTGCTCACATTTCATTTATTGAACGATTTGATCAACCATATTGACATGAAAATATCGACTGGATTTAGCCATAGACGACTTCCTTCAGCACAAAATTGCATGAATGATGCACTTTTGATCGAATGATCTTGAATACTTACACCACCTCCACAGTCAATAAGGTGTAAATCCAAACCTATCCACGACCTGCTCATAACTATGTTTTCCCGCGCCACAGACAATTTCTTGAATTAACTTTTGTCTTTTATTTTTAACTTTTGTCGGGTCTTTGTGGTTTCTTCTCTCTGTGATTGAGCGCTGTGATGACTTTGTTTATGGTATTATGACATTCTATTGAAAGGCACCACGCATGCAGTTTTTGATAATTTTTTAATGTGATGTCAGAATTTTAAGTTCTCTAATTTATGTCATGGTTTCCTTCATAGTTGTCGTGCGCAAGTGAATCCCGAAAGAAGCACTTTAAGTGCAACTGAAACCTGCTTCGCTTTAAAAGACAACCTACTTTGGCCCATTTACAACGGTTACGCTGTCTGGAGTACATGTCCTCGAAAATGGGAAGAAAACGAAACGCGAAAAAAATGTGAGAAGGAAGATCAAAGTGAACTCCTGACAAGTTTGCCGGTTTTCGACGAAGACAATCTCAAAACGTATAAAAACATATTTTGTGCAAGATGTAATGGAGCTCTAAACACGACTTACTGGAGGCTTAGTTTTGTCTGCTCTTCATGGTTCAACTTTACCGCATCGAATATTTCAGCTAATGTGAACACTTTGCTAAACAACTGTTCGTTGGACATATCACCGCAAGATTTCCAGCAAAGCTCATTGAAACGATGCATTCCTCGGTTTCAAGATTGTCAAGTAGTGAGTAAACAAAAAAACCAATCTCACTGCCAAATGGAGTGCCTGCGGTACGCTTTTCCAGTGTGTTTTAATTCGGCAGGAATACTACGTTTTCGAAACCCACAATGCGCATTGTGTAATGGCTTCAAACCTGTTGATCTCGAAAATGAATGTGAATCTGGGAGTGCTCCGAATCTTCCACCATTGACCATTTTGTTTGATTTTACTTCCACGTCGAAATGCAAGATTCGGGTAGATGAGATAAAAGAGGGCGTGTTTCAACGGATTGAACGTACCGTAGTTTGTTCTGGTGATGAATTGTATGATCCTTACGCTGCAAGCTGCAAAAAAGTTGTCTCACTTGAAGATTATGGCGACCGTCAGCTTGATAAGCGCAATAGCTCAGACTTTTGGAATCCAAACTGTACTATTGTGGCGTTTAACAAAACGGATTTCACGCAGCTTCCCAACGGATCCATCTATTCGAGTCATCACAGGAAGACTTACAATAACAACACCTACAAATTTATTGACGATAAACTACTGTTATGTGTAAATCTTTCGAGGAACTTTACTGGTAGAGATTTGAAGCGCGATTATCAGTGGACTGAGATCACTAGAGCCACGCCAGCATCACTGCAGCTTTTCACTTTTATTGGATCCATACTGTCGATGGTCTCTCTAATTCTTCTGCTTTTGACATACATCATGTTTACTGAGCTCCGCAACCTACCGGGGAAAATCATTATAAACTTGGCCATTTCTCTTCTGCTGTATCAGAGTTGTTTCTTTGCGGGAGGAGAGATTAAAGATCCCGAGACGTGTCTGTCAGTTGCAGTTCTACTCCATTTCTTTGTTCTCTCTTCTTTTACTTGGATGAGCGTAATGGCTTATGATGTGCATCGGATTTTTGCTCCGTTAAGTAAGTTCATTTTCCTGAAAGAGTCCTTGAAATTATTTTCTGAAAAAGGGTACGAACCTAGTATATGTTTATCGCTTGCATTACGAAGATGTGTTGAAAATGAGAGGTGCTTGGACAACATGCTTCACTGTTGCATCACCCCCTCCAGCCAGGAGCGGGTAATGCAACTGTGACGAAATTCCAGGGTGGGGTGGGTGTGAGGGTAACGGTTTAGGTATATTGCGATGGTCTATCATCCCTTCGAGTAACCCTTGCAATGCTTGCAATTGCCTCATGGGAGAGAATCTTGGTAAGCCCTTCAAGAGGTAGTGTTCTCCCCAAAGTTTACTCTTATGAATAGACTTTACTCAGTCCCAATTCCTCGAGGTGCTTAGACAAGATGCTTGACTGTTGCATCACCCCCTCCAGCCAGGAGCGGGTAATGCAACAGTGACGAAATTCCAGGGTGGGGTGGGTGTGAGGGTAACGGTTTAGGTATATTGCGATGGTCTATCATCCCTTCGAGTAACCCTTGCAATGCTTGCAATAGCTTCATGGGAGAGAATCTTGGTAAGCTCTTCAAGAGGTAGTGTTCCCCCCAAAGTTAACTCTTATGAATAGGCTTTACTCAGTCCCAATTCCTCGAGATGTTTGAAAGACAGATTTCTGCCCCATGGCAGCCAAAGGGAGAGGGAGAGAGAGAGAGAGAGGTCCGTAGCAAGCGAGGTCCGTACTTCGCTGAAGACCTGATGAGTTCTATAGCTCAGTAACCTCCCGATTCAGCCCTCTACTAAATCACTAAGTTAATACCATAACCTAAGTTGGTCCTAACGCGCTTATCATTATTTCAAAAGAAGGATCGGGAGTTGCAGCGAATCTACATGATGGCGACAAGAAACGTCTTACGGTGTACTGTGTGTATGCCTGGGGAGTTCCGGCTGTGATTGTTGTCACATGTGTCGTAATTGATCATATACAAAGAGGAGCTATCGGATATGGTGAGTTTTTTGCATTGCTAAATTATTGATGCCATTGAGGAATAAACCATCATCGGAGCTTTCGTTGATTCTTTGTAGGTAGGGAATGTTTATAAAATTAGTTATTGGCGAGTTCCTTGCATTTCTAAAGCATTGAGGGTGCAGAAAAATTGACCTTTGTTAAAGCTCTAGTTTATTGCTTTTGGTTAGGGAGTACATTTCCATACCCATATGAGGGACCAATCATTTGAACTTTTTTTCGCTTGGGTGGTGACACGAAGGACTTTTGTGGGATCACATGGTCTTCTTTGGAAGGGGAACAGCAGTTGCTAACATAGTATGAAGGGTGGGACTATAGAAAACTGACTGCTAATTAACTACCAACGAGGGTGTGGGGGGGGGGGGAGGGCAGGGAAGGGAAGTCAAAAGAATATTAAAGAGCCTTATTGGGAGAACAGGTAAAATTTCATTGTGTCCAAATCAAAATCCTCCAACATCTCACTTTGGCGGTATATTATGTGCGGTCTCAAAATATCATTTTCCTCTCTTACTGATAACCTTTTTGTATTAAGAATTTGTGATTTTCTTATATTCACAATAGGACAAAGTAAAGAGGAATGTTTTATATCTCAGCCGCTGGCCAAGCTTTATTCGTTTGTTGTGCCTGTCGCCCTAGTCCTGCTCTTCAACCTATTGGCACTCGGACACACTGTGAGTCGCATCGTCAAAACACGAAAGGTATATGCAGATTTGATCGACGTTTTTTCTTTTAACCACGTTTTACCCTTTAGTAGAAGAAGTTAAGTTTACTGAAAGATTTAACCGATATCAGTATGCATATTTTCGGTACCAAAGAGATATTAAGTAATTTTTTTTTCTCACACGAGGCGCTAAGGAGCCAGGTGATACTCGTTGGATTCAGTCCTACGGTACTGATGGACAGAATTTCTGTTATAGTCAACAGCTTCTTTTGTTGATGATCATTTCCTTTATTCTCCTGACCTTAATATTTGATTTAGTGGTGACCCTGTGAGGAGAAAATAGATGCTTCTCACTCTCAAAAGTTGCCAGGTCAAAATAACCATCAATGGGAAATACTACTCTTTCTTAGTGTTCAGGAAATGCATGATGTATTTCTTTATTGATATAACGAACAGCTGGAAAACTAAGTGGTAATTAGTGAATAATGTAACTTGTTGTAAATGTTTTTCTTTGTTAGGACAGTTTTCAAAGAAGTGTCGAAACCCAAAACCAAATAAATCCCAGCGACCAATCATTTGATTGGTTGAGATGGTGATAACCAGTCCCAGAGCGAAGTAAAGCAAAACTAGAGCAATCTAGCTAGGATCACTTTGAAATATGCTCTCTATATTTATTTATTATTCTCTTAAAGGAAACTCAACAAATCACCAATCAGCGACAAAGCAACAGTGTGGCTGTAATTTGCGTCAAAATGGTGTCAGTTGTGGGCTTGACTTGGATTCTTGGAATTGTTGCGAATGTGAAGGCATTGTCGTTCCTATGGTACCCGTATGTGATTATGAACAGTCTTCAAGGCAGGTTTTCTTTTACTATTGTATTTACTTCTTCTGTCTCTCCTCTTGGTATCGATCTCAGTGTCGTTGAAAAAGATGGATATTTTCCATTGCCGTTTCGCGGCTTGGTAGATTTCCATCTCTATTCATCTTCACTTTAGTAAATATTTTTTAGTTATATTTGTGACAATTCTGTGCCACGAAGTTTACTCGTGTACGTAGACATTCATACGGAGTTCATGCTTTTCTTACCGAAACATCTAAGCATTTTTTGAGGTACATCACATTGCTATATGCCGAGAATTTCACTAAAAAAAACGAGCACTGTGAATGATTGATTCTCGGTCACGTGCCCCTGATCTAGTCCAAGTCAAATGTATCCCGATCGGGATACAATTGCGCAGTTGTTGCCCGCGCACCGAATATAACCGCATGCTTTTGCCATATGATTGTTTAAGGGAAAGTCTAAATATATAACAAAGCACTTAATGTATGGTCCCGCGGGAAACTGGTTAGTTTTGTCTTTCCTTGAGTCGTGATGTTTCCCGAAACGAAGTTGAGGGAAAAATCAGGACTCCCGGAAAAACAAAACTAACTGTTTCCCTCGGGACCATACATTAAGGGTATATCATTCTCAGGAGCCAGAGCCCTTGAACTTAACAAAAAATTAAATGGAGGAACAGTAGCTAAGGTGTAAAGAAGTTCGGTCGGTGTTTTATAAAATAAGCACGGTTTACCCGTCATCCCCCTACATTTCCTGAATTTTGCTCCTTTTCTTAATTACTAGGGTTATTTATTTTTCTGGCATTCGCTGTGAGTGGAAGAGCTCTAGTGTTGTGCAGAGTTAAACTGAACAAATCGACAAAGAAACCACCTGCATTGAACCGAGACCAGGTGCATTCCAACTGTACTCTGCAGTCCACTGCCAATGTAACTTGTGATTATCAAGATAAACGAGATACTTACATCTAAAAAAAAAGCAAAGAAACAAATTCACAAATTAAACAACAAGTAGATGGATACTGCAGCCTTTAGTGTCGGGAGTGTCTAGTCAGATGCACCTAACTTAAAGTGACAAGCAGAACTAAAATGTGCTCAATTGAGGGCGCGTAAAGTTCGAATTGGTATTCGTACTGGTAATAATGATAATAATTTAATGATAAAAACGAGAGATAAAAAATATGAACGACGTTTCGACCGCTCCACGATCATTTCCAAGTTAGAGTTCATGAGTAAATTTCCGCATATATACGATTTCTGAAACAATAGAATGAAGGTAAAAACCAAGTATTTACATATAAACAATAAAGCTAATAACTAATAACAAAGTGCAAAAACGAAGTGTAGATAAGCGGTGAAAAGGATGAAAATTAATTAATATGAAGTGTTAAGCAAACAGCTTCGCGCAAATAGAATCGCTCTGTTTGTTCAATTTTGGCTTAAGGTCCCGAATAAAAAGCATTTCGAAAAACAAACAGTCGAACTTGTTTGAGCATTTCCTCAGGACCCTAAAGTTCTATGCGATTTCACATGGTTCGATTCCATGTTCTCTTAACTGGTTGCCGAGTACCGACCGTTTATGCTCCTCCACACGTTGATGTAGGTGTCGGCTTGTAAAGTCGACATAATCTGTATCGCACAGATCACACTTAAAGAGATATACAACGTTTTCCTAGTCGACAATTGGAGGTTTAAGTTCCTTAGCTTTGAGCTCATCTTTGATCTTGCGCCTTGTAAAGACAGAATGTACTTCGGTATTTATCTTCCGGCTAGGATCACTAAGTTGTTCGCGTAGTTTGTTTGCTGATCACAGATCCTTGAAGGGCAGTGGCACCCTAACGGGAATTTCACCTGCTTGTTGCGGGGGACGCGTGTAATGATAAAAAAAAAAGGCGTGTAATGATAAAAAATAATAGTGATAATAACAATAATAATTATTATAGTAAAAACTTCTTTTGGGGCACAGGTACATAATTTCAGCGCACTTTTCAAATGAAAGAAATAAAGAAATATATAACTTCTGAAAAAAAACAATACAATAAACTTAATAACTGAGTAAGTAAAAATGTTTCGAGTTTCTTGATAAAAAAAAAGCTTTTGCACTTTCATGTTTAATGGCAAGTAACTTCAAAGAGTTGGTACAGCTACGGAGAAAGACCGAGCTCCGTCTGTCTGGGTCTGATCGTCAGGTACTTCCAAAACCAGATCTCTCTTTGCATAACGAAGATTTACGGGTGGAGGCCTTTTTTTTTCGGGAAAGAGGGGGAGATGGGAGTAATTAATTTCTTTTTGGTCTATTCCTAACCCAAATAATTTTACACGAACGGCAAAGCAATAGGAAAACTGAGGAATTCTTGTTACCCCGGCTCCACTTAAGGTAATAATATGAACAGTACAGTACAGTTTAGGGGAGCATTTTACACCGTAACATCGGTATGCATATTCTCCATACTGTTATCGACTCATTTCCTCTGGTACTGGAAAGGAGAGTTTGTTGCAAAATGAAGAGATTCTTAAGTAGGTTGTTATTTTCGTTATTCTCGTGGCCTTCATATGTGAGTCAGGGTTGAAACCGTAAGCAGAAATTAGCTGCTAGACATTTCTAACGTTCAAAGGGTTAATATGTACAGGCTGAGCCGCATACAGCCTGAATGGCTAGTCTCGAAGGGTAGCCTACAATGAACAGAAAGTTTTGATACGAGTGACACTTGCGTATCGCACACCGGTGCATATCAAGAGTATATTCTCTTGTGCATATAAATCCACTTTTACAAGATAACTTGAACATAAAAAAAAAAGAAAACAGGAAAATAAGTAATAACAAGGAGTTAAGTAAATGACGCTAACTTGAATCAGAATTCGGAACTATATTGTGTTTGTTTCTCCCGATGATCTGCATTGCGCTCACAATTTCTACGCAAAATAAGTAGAATTATTATCATTAATCACTCATTTATACTTCCGTCAAACAGTAGTTATCTATTGGAAAAAAAACCTTCTCTGAATTTATATTGATGTGCACTCCGAATTGTGATTGGGAATTTTAAAAACCGTTGTAATGTCCATCCCAGTCGTCCGCTGGGAAACGGTCGTTTCGTCTACGAGTAGTTTCGTTATATTAACGAACAGTTCGCAAACGTCTCGGAGCATTTCGCTGACGTCTCATATAGGTCCTTTGGCTAAAGTACTAGAGTCTTAACGGAGTTAGGCTGTTTCAATACAAACTGAAAGTTTATAAAAGGGGTAGTTTCTAAAGAAACTGTGATACTGCGCCGGTGGAGGTAACAGCGTAAATTGATTTTATCAACTGAGTTGATATTGTAAATTGGCCACCGTGAAGGGTTTGAAAGCTGACGTTTCGAGTATTGGCCCTTTCGTTAGGACGAATGGTGGAATTGTGGATTATGTGTGTTTACATGCAGAAAGTGGAGCTACGCTACGCTATAGGTGGGAACATGGTTACGAGGAAAACAAGAATAAATCAGTGGAATACTTCCATAGGTATCGTTGATAGCTATGGCATTAAGAGTACCGATTCAAAAGAGAAACTTTTGTTAAAGAGTTATGCAGCTTTCCGAGCTGCCTTAATGTAAGGAAAGGCCGCAGACTGCCATATATCGACCAGAATGAATATGAAGATTGAAGTGTCTAGCGACTGGTTTTGATGCGTCCTTGTCACTCCTTTCTACATCACGAAAGTTTTCTCGGAATCGTTTACCTAGTCGTCTTCTTGTTTTGCCAATGTATACCTTTTGGCAAAAAGTGCAAGTTATACAGTAGATGACATTAGCGGAGGTACATGTGAAGTGATCAGGAATCTTAATGGATCGTATAAAAAGATGAAGAGGGAAAAGGAAACTTATGGACAATCTAGGCCTCACGTACAACGTGCAGTCGAAGAGTTCCCATATAAAAAAACAGGCAGTGCAGGATAAGCACTAATGTTGTACCGTATAAAGTCAGACGTGTCAGTCGATTGAGGCCAGGTATGCTATTAGATAATTTAGTTTTCCGAGCTTTCGCCGATCTGCGGCATCATCAGGGAATGTAGATGGAATCTTTGAAGTGAAGAGTATATCAGGCGGAGGTGTTAGGCTAGATGGTAGAGGTTCAGCGGACAATAGGACAGAAACGTGACAGGTATGTAAATGCAGTAGAAATAGGTCTATGCAGGAAATAAATATAGTCAGGGTAAATACTACAGTTAGAATTAAGGATATTTGAGTTCAGAAAGCTCCTCCCTGATGATACCGTAGATCGGCGAAAGCTCGGAAAACTAAATGATCGTAGCATACCTGGCTTCATTTGATTTACAATTCTGGCTTCATAACACTATGCTACTCAAGGACAACATCCAACCTTGTACCGTCTGTTAACTGTACAGCATTTTATTTGTCACTTATTTGTACAAAGAAGACAAAACAAAGACGAGACGTTTGTGAATGACCTGAAACGTTTGTTAAACGAACTATGAGACGTCAACGAACTGACCTGAGACGTGTGCGAAATGATCTGAGAATTTGACGAGAACGACTCGTCGGCGAAGTATCAGCAATTTTTTCGTCCCTTGCGTTTCCGCATGACGACAGTTTACTGCTCAGTTCATTCCATAGCACTCTAATTTTCCCAAGGTGTGGTATCCTTCTTCGGGACGGAAACCGTGGTCATAATAGCTTCCCGTATCGCCAAATCTCAACTGAATGACGGGAAGATGGGACTTGTTTGTTAGAAGACCGCTGGCCATCCGCCAAGTCTGTTTATTATCATCGCAGTTACAGACCCACGATAGGTTAACACACGAGCCGTTCTTTCCACAGGCGCAGCCATCATATACTGGACTGGCCCCATCAAAGTAGGTCATTTCTTCACCGTCACGTGAAACCCACCATGCATATTCATTCCTTCTAATCCTAGAGTCCAGGCACTCGTATTTGATGAACTGTTGACAGTTGGTGGAAAGTTCTGTTAGAACCTTCAATTGAGAAATGCTGACGGGGTTGTAATCGATGTCGAGGGAATATGAACCAACCGGCTCAAAACCATCTACATGTGTCCTG
Source organism: Stylophora pistillata (assembly GCF_964205215.1). Taxonomy (NCBI): domain Eukaryota; kingdom Metazoa; phylum Cnidaria; class Anthozoa; order Scleractinia; family Pocilloporidae; genus Stylophora; species Stylophora pistillata. The sequence goes on along the minus strand of NC_142526.1, from coordinate 4,065,452 downwards.
TTCTCGCTGTCATGACTGACAACTGTCACTCCAACACCACCTTTGTCAATCATGTTACAGAAAACAGGAAATGGATCCTCGCCAAGAATACCGTCAGGATCAATGAAGTGATCACCACTGACGTCGCTCATGTTGACCTTTACTTTGGTGCAGGTTTCGGGGTACTTGACATAAATAATGACATTTGTTTGAATTGAGCTGAATGCATTAGACGCATGGCAAGTGTAGGTACCATTATGGGTGAAGTTAGCAGATGAAACTATCAAGTTATTGGAGGAATCAATAACTACGCCTGGGGGTAATGACGAGGTGCCATTAAATACCCACGACATCGTTGGTGTCAGGTCGCTAAAGGCAGAACAAGGCAGCGTGAGACCTTCATCGGCCTTCACTGTTGCATTCGACGGCGGCTTGATGGTGAATTTGAGAGTTGAATACACTTGGAGGTTGAGTGCAGATGATTTGCTGCCCCGAATGTTTGTGGCAACACACAGATAGGAACCACTGTCTTGTGTAGAGACGTTCGACAGGGTTAGACTTCCTCCATTTACGAAGCTTCTCGATGTAGGCAGCAGTCCTTGAGCCTTTCTCCATGTAACTGAGTGTGGGAACGGATTACCAGTCGCGTTACAAGTCATGGAAACATTTCTACCCTCCACAGTTTCGATTCTATCAAGACTAACTTGTACTGATGGAAGTCCTAGAATCAACAACAGCATGTCTCAAAAATGATGGCAAAGTCGGAAACTAAAATAATCATCTATTGCTTCAATGCAAATGATTTATTCTGTTCAATTTTACCGGCATTACTGCTGTTTTTCACTGTTCAGCAACAGCGTAAGATGTACAGTACACTACTAAAGTTCTAATTGGTTTGCTTCTAAACCATCTCTGCCGAGACTTGCTGTAAATAAATAAACAGACGAATCAGTTGATCAACTTACCTTCATTACAGTTTTGTCCCATCAGCCCATTCCTGCACACACAACGATAACCTTTACGGGGAAAGCCAGTTTGACAACTCTGGGCCACTGAGCAAGGCTTTTAAAACAAACGTTCTGTAAAATAAAGCATAAATTACTACTGTTGGGTCTAAGGTACAGTAGCAAAGCATGTTTGGTTTTGATACAAAAATCATTTATGCACGACTGACACCAATGTATCTATGCAGTTTTGCATTTAAATTCCATGCATGTATTTTGTCCATACACTCAGCCTCAGATGCAATCTTCATCCTTGGATCTATGCATTCATACATCCAGGAAGTCGCTAAACGAGTTATCTAGGCAATCGTCTGTCAACTGTGCTTTCGTCACCGATGCAGGTAGGGATCAATGCATTTATCACCTATGCATCCACGTATGTATCAATGCATTCAATTTTTTTCCTCACATCCACGTACTACATTATCGCTTTTATCTATTAATTTCCTGCCACGTGGATTTGGTATGGACCTTAATTCAGTACAAAGGCAATAGAGTTGCTATTAGGTATGGGTTCGAATCCCATCGATGCCTGGCCCCGGTTGTTCGCAAGTTGGACAAAGCTATCCACTAAATAACTTGCTTTCCGTGGGACGGCATGGTGGGTTTTGGTCAGAACGTTTCCGCTGGATAGCATTTCATCCGTTGGATGGTGTTATGCGCACTTTGAACAACTGGGCCTTGAATTTTTTCAGGACTCTCCTTTGAAATTTCTCGAATTACACCCCAGAGCTCGAATAACGTCGACTCACCTTAAATGATTTGTAAATAGCTCCTTCTCTGTATCTCATATTCAATGGATGAGCAACATCATCGGAATCACTTAATTCACAAAAATATGTCCCATCGGGAAGAGGTTTTAGATTGTATGATATACAATTATTCTCCATGTAACAATTTATTTCGCAGGCACTGGCTGATTCTGTCTCCACGGTCTTGAACACGTGACCAATTAGAAAGAAGCCCGTGATTCTCGGATTCATTCAATCTTCGTCTAAGAAAAAAATAAGATGGGATAACAGATTGCAAATGTCTCGAAGAGCTTACAATAATAATCAATCTTAAAACTCCCTCTCATGTGCGAAGGCAGACAGGATGAACGGATGGGAGTTACATATCATTTTCCAAATGTCGAACTTTATGAAGTAATGAATGAAGAATACCACAGTTTTTTAAATGTTATGCTTAGTTATAGGAAGTACTGTGGAAAAGAAAAAGTAAAAATTGCAACTTTGCTCGATAGGCATCGAGCGATGACGATTTCTGAATCAGCTTCATCTCGTGTTCCAGAGAAAATTTCCACATACATAAGATTTCTGTATCAAAGGGAAAACTTTATCAGTGAAGGGGGAGGGGGTTGCAATTGGAAGCCTCGGAGAAGAGGAGATGGAAAGGGGAGAGGAGTGACGAATTGAGTGGAAAACGTGGGAGAAACGCAAAAATACGAACAATCGTGAATCATTAATCTGCATTTCGCAATAAAGGACGGTAAAAGGGAGTCATGGGTGGGGAAGGCAGGAGAGGAGAGCGTAGGCAATCTCAGATTCTCATCCTTGCCTCCCCTCCCCTTACGCTTCATACCACATTAATATAATGTTGCCAAAATTTTAGGAGTTAAACTCAAAGATGAGGCAAGGAAATCTGTCGTTACATTTGAAACGGTCTAGAATCAAATGAGCTATTTTTGAAAGTCGTTAAATGAAAAGCGATTGTAACTTTGTTGCGATTGTTTTCAAGGACACATCATTTTTTATTATTATTAATTTGGCTCGTAAAAGGGTCTTTTTAGAACATCGCTTAAGATGGAACGTTAGGCAGCCTGAATCTAAGGGTAAATAATAGGCGGATAAACAAAGTCCAACAAGATTTGTAATGAGTCGTTTCGAAAAAAATTAAATCCTTGCGTGGACTTTAAGCCACTTTACTCACCTTGCTGGAATGCAGCATAGATACACGCCAGAATTAAAGATGAAAGCAGTACGGATAATTTCATTATTGAAAACTTCATTTCTCTTCGTTTTGTGAATTTGCCTCTATGCCAGTGCGTGCAATGGCAAAATGTAAAGTTAACAGTGTTAGTTCTGGACAGTTCTCCTTTCAACCAGTTGTGAAATATTTATGAAGTAGTCATTCATTGTCGCAGCAAGACGCTTCCCTTTATGATGATTTTAGTATTCATAACTTCCTTTTTCGAGGGAAATACACATCGCTCGAAAAGGGCTAATATCCCGACCACGTCTAAGCATTCATGAGTAATTTCCCGTTAAGAGAACATTACGGTACATTTCATTCTAACACCTCAATGATTTTTAAGGTTTCTTGAGATAAATCAGTATGTTAATTTTAGTGAAAAACAGCTGCTAAATTGGAATGAAGTCCATCTTCGGTTTCTTTCATCGATTAACGTTAATTAAGACATTTATTTACAGCAAATAAACCCTTTTTGGTCGAGAAAACCATTGCTACAGTCTTCAAGTAACTTGATTGGAAATTGCACGAATAACAATGTGGAACTTCGAACACAGCTCAAAGTCTGATTTGATGTTGGGCGTAATATAGTGAATTTAAATGCAATAGAGGACGAAATGTTTTTGTTAAACATGTAAATAAACATGCGATATTACCTGTGCCGTAGAGAACTCTCTCCAAAAAATTATTAAAGTTAATGATGTCCATAATTATATTTACACTGCATGTGTCTATGCAGTGTAGGTATAGCTATCAGAAAAAACAACGGCTTAAATTGATTTATCATCCCTGCTTATGGGACAAGTCATAATCTTTGTAAATGTTCACAAAACAGTTTGTCATTTTCCAGTCCTTAATTCATAGAGTTGTGCAATTCACTCACATCGCGCGCAGCGAAGCCCCTTTCTTATAAAACATGGCGGAGGGAAAATCTATTTTCTCAACAATCAAGTTCAAGTGTCAAGTTTGTCAGTAGCATTTCAGTTTTCCAAGTGTGTGATATCCTTCCTCGTTAATCGCACCAGTGTCACCGAATCTCAACTGAATAACAGGAAGGTCGGATTTGATGGTCAAAAAACCGCTGTCCTCCCGCCATTCATCATCGTTGGCGTCACAGTTACAAGGCCATTCTTGAGTCGGACAGGTGTTAGTCACGTTACATGCACATCCTTCAGTAGCTCCTCCCCAGTAGGTTTTTTTGTCACCGTCACGTGACACCCACCAACTAATTCGACCTAGACGCATTGCAGCATTATGGCATTCATATTTAATGAACTGTTGGCAGCTATTTGAGGTTTCTATCAATCCTTTGATTTGGGAGAGGCTGCTGTCGTAGTACTGAATGTCACGGCGGTAGCCACCATTTGATTCACTTCCGTTAACGTGGAATCTGTCCTCACTGTCATGACTGATAATTGTCACTCCAATACCTCTTTTGTCAGTCATGTTACAGTAAACAGGAAATGGATCCTCACCAAGAACACCGTCAGGATCAATCACGTAATCGCCACTCACGTCACTGATGTCTGTCTTCACTTTGGCGCAGGTTTCAGGATACTTGACATAAACGGTAACGCTCGTTTGAATAAAATTGAGCGAATTAGTCGCACTGCAAGTGTAGGTACCACCATGGATGAAATTGGCGGAGGAAATGATCAAGTTATTTGAGGAACCAATTCTTGCATCAGGAGGTAGCGAGACGGTCCCCTTATACATCCACGACATCGTTGGCGTGAGATCGCTTTCAGCGGAACACGGAAGGCTAAGAACCTCATCAGCCTTCACTGTTACATTCAACGGGGGTTTGACGATGAACTTGAGAGCTGAATAGACTTTAAGTTTGGTGGAGGATGACTTTGCACCCCAGATGTTTGTTGTAGCACACACATATGAGCCAGTATCTTGTTTGGTGACGTTTTCCAAAGTTAGATTTACTCCTCGGACGATACTTCTTTGGGAAGGAAGACTTTCTTGAGACCTGCTCCACTTAACTAAGTGTGGAGGAGGAGTACTGATAATATTACACATCATGAAGACTTCTTTGCCTTCCTCAGTCTCGATAAAATCAGGAAGCACTTGCACGGATGGAGGTGCTATAATTTTCACAATTAAAAAAAAAATAAAACACATTACATTGAATATTAAACCTGAATAAGGTGAATAATATGATAAAACACAGGTGGATCCTTTGATACAAGATACCTTCGGTACAGTTTCTTCCAAAGAGTCCATTGCTGCAAACACAGCGATAACCTTTGCTGCCGAATCCTGTTTGACATCGATGGACCGCAGGACAGGGATTACTTGAACAAAGGTTCTGTGAAATACAGGAAGGTTTTATTTGCATTGGTTCAGATTGCACGAAACGATAAAGTATAGTCCTTAATTTGCCGTTTTTACTGGTAACTGTTGTTATTCGACATTACACCCACAAAGAGTTTACACGATGAAGCATAACAATATGTTATACATGGACTTGGACGACATGGTATAACATGACATGACATATCCAAAATGGAACGAGGTGACAATGTATGGAGTGCATCAAGTAATATGGCATTGCATGACATGACCCAAGATGTAGCAATATAGCAAAACATGACGTTAGTGAGAAGAGAATTTAAAAAGAATTTGAGAAGAATTTGCTACCTTTCTATAAAATAAAAAAATGGTTAGATATTCTAGACTTCTCGGATAGGGACGAATAAATGGAGGTCCCGTGTCCTTCAGGGTTGGGGGCAGGAGACGTTAATTTCCCACACACGAGATTACTGTGTGATAGATGTCCTCCCCTGGGGTGGGACGGGTGGGTTTACTGGGCCCGCTGTGATAGGCGCAAGCTGTTGCAGTGTCCCTGCTTGGCGGCGAATCTAATAAATTAGAAGTGACATACCGTGACGTGACATGACAAAAATGACACGAGAAAAAATGAAACGGCATAAGATGATGACACATGACACGAATCGCACGGAAATATAGCAAAGGATATCATGATCTGAAATTGGATGAGATGACAAAACAGGAGAGAAGGAACAACCTTATGCGATATGATATTACATGATATAATGTGGCGTGACATGAACATGTGGCGTAACAAAAGAGGACAGAAGGAACAACCTTATGCGATATCGTATTACATGATATAATGTGGCGTGACATGAACATGTGGCATGACAAAACAGGACAGAAGGAACAACCTTATGCGATATATTATTACATGATATAATGTGGCGTGACATGAACATGTGGCGTGACAAAAGAGGACAGAAGGAACAACCTTATGCGATATCGTATTACATGATACAATGTGGCGTGACATGAAGATGTGGCATGACAAAACAGGACAGAAGGAACAAGCTTATGCGATATATTATTAGATGATATAATGTGGCGTGACATGAACATGTGGCGTGACAAAAGAGGACAGAAGGAACAACCTTACGGGATATCGTATTACATGATATAATGTGGCGTGACATGAACATGTGGCGTGATAAAACAGGACAGAAGGAACAACCTTGTGCGATATCGTATTACATGATATAATGTGGCGTGACGTGAACATGTGGCGTGACAAAAGAGGACAGAGGGAACAACCTTAAGCGATATCGTATTACATGATATAATGTAGCGTGACATGAAATGACATGGCATGACATTATTTGTAATCGTGTGACATGACACTTCTGGGATGGTATTGGGTGGCACGACAAGACGTGAAATCGTACGAAACGTCACGCTTCATGTATAAGGCATGGCATGTATTTTGTGGTATATTTAGCTCTGAAAATTCTGTCTAATGATATGTAAATACACTACCGAACATACAACCTGGCTTACCTGAAATGATTTATAGACAGCTCCTTCTTCGAATTTGACATCCAAGGGATGCATTTTGTCAGTAGAATCACTCAGTTCACATAGATACCTTCCGTCTGGATACTGTGGTTGTCTAAGGTTGCACGAGACACAATCAGCATCCATATAACAGTTCACTTCACAAGCGCTGGCTGATTCTATCTCCAGTTTCCTGAACACGTGATTTTCCAGGTAGAAGTCGTGGATCGAAGGATTCATTTTAACTTCTCGACAGTGCCCTAAAAATGAATGAATAAAGACTTATTGGTCAGACACCGCACCACTCGTGCGCGTGTGCCAAGCTTACCTCATGAATTATAAGTTAAGCAGAACAATAAAAGATTTTTCAGTCGGCTCGGCGAGCAAATGATGAAGAACTTTTGGCTCTCGAATTGACATCATAGCTCTGACTCATCTTAGCCGATTTCTCAGGGCTTACACTTTTTAGACAATTCAGAATTTCACCAAAATAATTTAATGGGTGGTTGTAATAAATGAGTGGCTATCGATTATGAAGAAGGTGGTTATAATAAATAAGCTCGTTCTCCTCGAGAGAACGAGCTTATTCATTCCCAACAGCTAAGATCTGGGAGTATAGATAACCCTGAAATGGAACAGATCGTCCTGTCAGACCAATAATTCTTCAGCATTGTTGATCTTTCAGTCAACCTGTATCACTCTGAGTTTACGAGGAAGCGACGATTCGAAGTGGTTAGGTTCCCTTGCTTCTTTTTCATCATTCTACAAACTGTTTTGCATCATTTTGCAAACAGTTCTTATGCAAGTAATTGACTTTTTTCATCAATAGTTACTCATACAGGCAGTTTGCTGAGATAACGTGTAGTCTCCACTAATTGAAAAGGAGGATCAAGTTTTGATTAAAACGTAAATGACGAACAAAACGTATAGTTGTAATTAGGTGCATTTACAAATATTTGCGCATAGCATTGGACTCGCAAGCTCACCTTTACTCGACGCCAAGCAATTTCTCCCCAAAAGTTTGAATAGGAACAGAACTTGAAACGTCTCCATGATCCCTCTAAGTTATGTTTTTGAAACGATTTGTTCGGAACTGACTGATTCATCTCACCACCTGCTGTCTATGTAAAAAATGGCTTTGTTCCATTTTTCCTCAAAATGGGTCAGTTATTTTTATTGACTTTTCTCGAAAACAGAGAATAATGAATCTCCCTTCAGTCTCAGGTGACCAAATATTTAAAGGGAAAAGAAACCTTTACCTATTAGCGTTAAAGTATGACTGAGCGGTTTCCAGTTTTGAAAAGCTCGCGAAATTTCTAATTTCTAATCAAAGAAAGGAAAAAAAAGACCAATTACCCACAGCTTGAGGGCGGCTTGTTTTTACGACCCGAAACAAATGTTGGTAATTGAAATGCGAATTTCAGTTCTTGACTTTGTTCTCTACAATTTTTGATCTTTTCTAAGGACAACGTATTTGAAAATTCAAGCGATGGGCGATATTAGCACGCATCAGTTGCCTTAAGCTAAGCGGATGTCCTATAATTTTGCTTTAAAAAGGGAGAAATTGAGAAAAAAAATTGAAATAAACATCATCGGTGATAAGCAATAAAAATCTCTATTTTCTATCAAAGATAATTCCTTCGCACTGTGGCCAACAGATAATTTAAAATACATTCTCAAAGTTAGCCTCAAAAAAATTGCCAAAACCCTAACTGAACTACCCAGAAAAACGTTCATGTGATGGTCCAGAAGACCCGAAACAATTCCAACCTCGATTTTCCTAATCTCGAATCCAACGTTTCTCCAATTAGCCAAGCTTAACTCCGATCGCTGCGAGGTAAAAGAGAAAATTAAATACAAAATACTAAATGATACGAGAAAATTAATTCCTTCCAGAAACGACAAAATAAACATACTATATGTAGTCTTCCAGTGTTTCTTCTGGCCAGGAGGTCTTTCACTATAGAAAATAAAAACAGAATTCTTTTTCTGGTAAAAAAATATTTGGTGTGTAGCCAGCCATGTTAAAAATTGTAGTTAAAGAAATTAAAAAGTTGACACTGGCTAAAAATGTATTTTTCTAAAAAATCTTAATGTTTTTGTATACCTTTGATACAACAACTTTAAGAGTTTTTAGAGCCATTAAAAATTTTCTAGAGATTATTGTTACATTTAAAAAATCCGTTCGAGATTTCGTTTTATCACGCATCGTGTACCTATACCAAGCAGGACGCCGTTCAGGACATTTGCATTTTTTATCTTTGCTGAAGAAGGCAACAGTATTAGCCGAAACGTCCAGAACAATATATTTTTAGCCAGTGTCAACTTTTTAATTCCTTTTACAGAAATTACTTCCGTTAATGTAAAGCACTTTATCTCTGATGTTTGTTTTATATTTGTACTCAAACTATAATGCATATGGTCTCTAGCACAAGAATTTTCTGTTTACATTTTTGTCAGCTATCATTCCTTCTCTCTCCTATTAAAAGAAGCTTTTTAGCTGTGTAGCATCAAACAAAACTTTTTACACTGTTCTCCAGTCTCAAACCTGCCCACTGTCAACCTCGTTTCAAGGCTAGCTCCTCTCAGCAGAGAAGAGAGAGCCTGGGAAGTACTCTGTTCTACTTTCAGTATATTCCATTTTTGGAATTTTCAATTTCAATTTCGTACCCTGGGCGCACTCATTTGATGGGTGAAAAACCCTACAAACAAACATACATACATACATACATACGTGCATACATACATACATCCTTTATTTGGTAAAGCAGGTTGAATAAATGGAAGCTATTGCTGATGTGGACCTGCTATCTACTTTATACTATAATAAATTTACATCTAAAAATATATCCTAATATTTAACAATTGGTTCATACGTTAGCGTGCGTTCATCGAGATATGAAGCACGCGGGAAGTTTGGAGAGCACGAAAGATGCGTAAGAGTTGCTGGAGGCGTAGCCGAGAGCAACTCTAGCTTCTCGAGTCATATTTAGTGGCGACGTATGTACATTCACACTTAACAATCATATTTTACTCATATTTAGACATTTAAGTCAGAACCAAAGGAACTTAAATGGACACTGTATCGTCCTTAGTTTTTAAATCGCCTTCCTCGAAAGCAACAATAAAAACTAAAACTTTATGTTATATTTAAGGTATCAAACTACAACAAAAGTTCTTACTTAACATCAAAACAAACGATCCCCTATCTGTTAGCGTTGTACACTGCCGCTCCTATGAAACGTTTCGATATTCCCAAACACTTCCTCTAAACTGAAATATATAAAACATCACTCTGTTCGTTCGGGCTCCGCGTGGTTTGACCCAGTTAGAGGGTCTGATGATTGTCATGTAAATAGTTAAGGGCTGAAAGTTTCAAAAGAAACTGTGGTGCTGCGTCCGTGGTGGTAACAAGGTAATTTGGTTATATCAACTGAGTCGAAATTGTAAATTAGCCACGGTAACAAGTGAAAAAGCTGAAGTTTCTATTAGCCCTTCGTCAGAGTGAATGGAGGAGTTGTGGGTCGTGTGTGGGTTTATATGCAGAAAGCGGAGTTACGCTATTGGTGGGAACATGGCGACGAGAAAAACACGAATAAATTAGTAGAATGAGGAGCGTTCGTTGATACCTGTGGGATTAAGAGCGCAGATTTGAAAGATAAACTTCTGTTCAAGAGTTTTGCGGCTTTCTGAGCTACCTAAATGTAAGGAAAGACCGCAGATTGCCATATATTTCTAAGAATGATTAGGTAAATTAAAGTGTCTAGCAAAATCATTTGAATATATCAACAAAGTTGAAATGGTAAATTAGCCACCGTTACGATTATAAAACCTGACGTTTCGAGCGTTAGCCCTTCGTCGGACCGAATAAAGTGTCTAGGGACTGGTTTTGATGCGTCCTTGTCATTCCTTTCTACGTCGCGAAGGTGTTCTCGGAATCGATCACCTAGTCGTCTTCTTGTTTTGCCGATGTATATCTTTTTGCAATAATTGCAAGTTATGCAATAGATTACGTTGGCGGAGGCGCACGTAAATTGATCAGTGATCTTAATGGTTCGTTTGGCTCCCGAAATTTTCTCAGCGTTGTGATTGAAAGGACAAGTTTTTTATCGTGCGCGAGCGCATTTAAAAGTGCCGGGATTGGTCATTAGTTTGGAATGAACTTATGACCAAAAAATTGTCTATGTTTTTGTCGCGTTTGAATGAAATGAGTGGAGGCTGCGAAAAGATAGTGCCAGTCTCTGGAACGTTTTGAAGTAATTTAAAGGTTTTAAGAATGGTGGATTTAACTGATTGATTATGAGGGTGAAACGTGAGAGTGAATAGAATGCGGTCGATACTTTCCTTCTGTGACGTTTGTAGTGCTGACTGTCGATCAATAAGTTGGGCCCGGTGTTGACCCGCTTGAGGGACAGAAACAGGGTAAACACGTTTTTCGAAAACCTGGCACATTGACTCTGATTTGTGGAAAAAATCAGTCATCACTACATAAACGACGAAGTCTTAGAAACTGAGAAAAGGGAATGGAATTCTTAACATGAGATGAATGCGGAGATGAATACTACAAGTAACTATGTGAGTCTGTAGGTTTTTAATACACACTAGTGCATAAACTGTTGCGTTCAATTGAAACTTCGATGTCTAAAAAGGATAAAAAATTGTTGGAAATTTCCTAGGTATATTTTAGAGCCGGGTGAAAAGAATTGACTGCAGTTATGAATTGAGTTGGTAGAGGAGGTATTGAGTTCAGATTTGGGGCCTTTGTATTAGCTAAAAAATTGGTGTCCGACAAAACCTACAAAAATATGGGAATAGTTAGGTTAGTGTAAGCAAAAAGCAGCCGCTGATCGGTTAAACTTGGAATAATGAATATTTTCGGTTCCTTTCCTCGAGTAAAATATAAGGCACATAATACAGGCATTTTGTCACTTGAAATAAACGATTTTTTGAGAACATGGCGTTCATGAATTATACTGTCCTATATCTGACGTCGGCCACACACAGATCACAATGTAAAAAATTTAAACCCATCTTGTGGCCTGATTTCATCATAGATGTAGAACAATAAAATACAATTAACTACAATTTGTTTTTGTTAAACATGGAAATAAACGTGTGATATTACGTCCTCCATAGGAACTCCCTCCAAATAAAAAAATTGGGTTTTTCCGTCATTTCATTTTCACTGTGCATGCATGCATTGTGGGTAAGACTACTAAAGAAACAAAAATACAAATTAGACAACTATCTTTGACTTCAAGACAGGTCAAACTATTTTAAATATACCCAAAAATGTTTCCCGTTTTTCATTCCTTCATTCCTTGAGGTGTGCAATTCACGGCAAGTCAACCATATTTAAATCTTGTTTCTACGTATGCCAAAATCGAAACTGGTTATAAAGCTCGTCAATAACATTCCAGTTTTCCAAGGGTGTGATAACCCTCTTCATTAGCCTCGCCAGCGTCACCGAACCTCAACTGAGTAACGGGTAGATCAGATTTGAGGGTCAAAAAGCCACTGTCCTCCCGCCAAACAAAATCATTTTTATCACAATTACAGGAATCGCCTGATCGGGCACAGGAATTGGTAATTCCGCATGCGCACCCCTGTGCAGCTCCGCCCCAATATCTCATGCGCTGACCATCACGTGACACCCACCAGCTAACTGAACCCAGGCTTAATACAGCACCCTTGCATTCATATCTGATAAACTGCCGGCAGCTACTTGAAACTTCTATTAGTGCTGTGATCTGAGAAAGGCTGCTGTCGCGGTATTGAATATCACGGCTGTAGCTTCCACGTGCGTCATATCCAATGACGTGGATTCTTTCCTCGCTGTCGTGACTGAAAACTGTCACTCCAACACCTCCTTTATCAGTCATGTTACAATAAACAGGAAATGGATCTTCGCCAAGAACACCGTCAGGATCAATTACGTAGTCACCACTGACGTCACTGATGTTTGCCTTCACTGTGGCGCAGGTTTCTGGGTACTTGACATAAACAGTGGCACTTGTTTGAATGGATTTCCGCACAGTAGTTGCATTGCAAATGTAAGTACCACCGTGGGTAAAGTTAGCAGATGAAACGATCAAATTATTCGAGGAATCGATACTCGCACCATCAGGTAATGATAGAGTCCCAACATAGATCCAAGACATCGCTGGTGTCAGATCGCTTGAAACAGAACATGGCAGAATAAGAACTTCATACGCCTTCACTGTCACATTCGACGGAGGTTTGCTGGTGAATATGAGTGCTGAATAGACTCTAAGCTGAGTTGAGGACGAGTTTGTACCCCAGATGTTTACTGCAGTGCACACATATGAGCCACTGTCTTGTTTAGTGACGTTTGTCAGGGTCAAATTTTCTCCCTGGACGGTACTTCTTTGGAAAGGAAGATTTCCTTGAGATCTGCTCCATGCAACCAAGCGTGGAGGAGGAATACTGATAATTGCACATGTCATGGAGATGTCTTTTCCTTCCTCAGTCTCGATGAAATCAGGAAAAACCCGTACGGAGGGAGTTGCTATAATTTGGAAAAGAAAAGGAAGAGAAACGTTTATTTAAAAAAAAAAGAAAGAAAGAAAAAGGAGAAATTGAAATGATATTATGGACATCATTCAGTTGTCATAAGCTTGCTCGAAGGTTCTTTGAAAAGAGTCCAAGAGTCCAAGAGCAAGAGTAGTCCTCGTCTCGCCCAAAGAGGAGATTTGACAGCGAATCGTAATGTAAATTCCGATGAAATAAAATTTCGTTGAGCTTTGAAATCTTCATTACAGAAATGATTACCAAGGACGTAGGCAAATCTATCAATGCATCATACCCTCAGTGCAGTTTCGTCCCAACAGCCCGTTTCTGTAAACACAGCGATAAGCTTTGCTGGTGAATCCTGTTTGGCATCGCTGGATCGCCGGACAGGGATTACTTGAACAAGGGTTCTGTGAAGCAGAGAAAGATTTCATTTTATTAGTTCAGATTCCAACGACAAATACGGCCGTGTCCTATATTTATTATTTATACTATGTAATCATGGCATCCAATGGTACTCTGTGGCATATTGCGACACGGCATAACCTACACAGGTATGAAGCTTAAAAGCATGGCATCTCGTGACATGGAATGGATAACATGACTTGACATTACATAAAGTGACATTGTGTGAGGTAACAACGCAGGACAGGAACGACTCATTATGGAGTAATAATTCACGACCTGACATGGAATGTTGTGACACAACATAACATGACTGACAAATCATGACGTGACGTGACATGACGTCAAAGGCGACGAGAATTCATGAATTTTGACAACATTACATGACTTGAAATGCCATAGAATGACATGACCTGACATGGAACAGGATGATAAGCATGGTACTTGACATGGCATGACACGTGGTATCAATTGTTGACATAGCTCTGACAAATAGCCGAGCTCGCATACCTTACCTACTAGCATGAGTGAAAATGACATGAGTAAAAATGGCATGACCAAAAATTAAATGAAGTGACACGACACGGAATACGTTTCATATCATGACAACTTGTAACACGAAACGACGCCACATGTCACGATATGACATGAAGGACCTGAAATAGAATGGCAGGACATGGTTTGAGATGGTATGACATAACATTCCAAGGCAGTGTGGGCTTTACCATGTAACAGGGTTGCTGAACACGTAATACTGGCATATGAACAAATTTGTAATGACCGAAGAAATGATACCATCCTACCTGGAATGATTTATAGAGAGCTCCGGTTTCGTATTTTACATCCAAGGGATGAATTTTGTCAGTAGAATCGCTCAATTCACAAAGATACCCTCTGTCTGGATCCTGCGGCCGTCTCAGGTTGTACGAAACGCAGTCAGCATCCATAAAACAGTTCACCTCACAGGCGCTGGGTGATTCTATTTCTAACCTTCTCAAAACGTGATTCTCCAAAAAGAAGTCGTGGATCGTGGGATTCATTTTCACTTGTCGACAGTCCTCTGAGGATAAAAAAATACTGCTCCACTCGAGCACCGAGACTAACTAGTGAATTACGTCAAGTCTGGCCACATATTCGAAGTGCTTGGCAGCAACTAAGGAAGGTCTAGCGAGAACTAAGAAATGTTTGGCAACAACTAAGAAATGTTTCGCCACAACAAAAAAAGTGCTTGATGACAACCGGGAATCGAAGGGATTGGCGACAACTGAGTAATGTTTGGCGACAGCTAAGGGGGTACTTAAGGATGGTTAGGCGTCAACTAGAAGGGTTTGGTAACAACTAATAAAAAGTTTGGCGACAACTGAGAAAGGTTTTAACGACAACTAAGGAGGGTTTTGCGATTGTTTGGAAAAAGTTTGGTGACAGCTAAGACATTTTTGGCGACAACTAAAGAGAGTTTCGCGAAAAATGAGAAATGTTTGGCGACAACTAAGGAGCGTTTGACGACTGCTAAGAAATCTCTAGCGGTAACTAGGGATAGTTTGTTAAAAATAATAAATGATCGGCGACAACTGACAACTAAGGAATGTTTGGCGGCATCTAACTGATGAGCGTTTGGCGACAGGTAAGGAGGGTTTGACGACAACTAAAAAACGTTTGCCTACATCTGAGTCGAGTTTGGCGACAACTAAGAAAAGTATGCCGACAATTCTGGAGAGTTTGGCGACAACTGAGGAATATTTAAAGGCGACTAAGGAGAGTGGTGACAACTGAGAACAGATAAATGGGAAAAGGAGAGTTGTAACAAATCCAAAAAACTCCTTTTGCGGGAGAACGATCATAATAGTTACGAAAACAATAATCTGAGGGGGCTACGTGCAGTTTAAACAACAGATTTTCAGTTGAGATAGAATCCTAAAAAATGGATTATCTTTCGATGAGCTTGCGTCACCAAAAATCCACACATTATGGAAAATAGTTGTAAATCGTTCATAGAATTAACGACTTTGTAAAATTTTGCAATCGGGTCTACATGCCTGTTCGTCAGAGCCGTGAACGACACTTTTCACTTTAGAGTATTAACATTTAAAGATGTGTTTCTAAGATAATAAGATATTTCAACAAGTTGAAAAACGAAGGTCAAACATCAAGGCAAAAGTAATTGGTAAGCGACACGTACAGTGAGGTGCAGAGATGTTTTCGAATAGCGCGAACTGCATAAAACTCACATGCTCACCTTTGTTCGACACCAAGCAATTTTCCCCCAAAAGTGCAAGTAGAAACAGAACTTGAAACATTTCCATAATCTCGCAGAGTTTTCTGTTTGGAACGGTATCGAGTGTCAATAGCGAAAAAAATTCATCTTGCTACATCGGAGTTATTGTTTATTCCCAGTCGTTGATGGACAGAATGATTCGTCTCACCACCTGCTGCTTTTATGTAACTGAATATGGTCATTTGAAAGGAAGTATGTCAGTTTTTAAACATATGTCAACTGTTGCAAACTATGATTTTAACCAATAATGTATAAAGATTCCTAGCTTCAATTACTGAAATTATAATACTCTAGGTTTCAGCACGAATTACTGTGGAAGTCGTTGACCAGACGTTTTAATTACTTACCGGGTAAAACTTATTACTTCGTCCGAGTGATATTGAATGTTATCTAAGACAGAAAATAATGTCTCTTCCTTCAGTCGGGTAATACAACTCGTTTTTAAGGGGAAAATAAATCTTTACTTTGCATGCACTCTTGCATAGGAAGTGCAAGAAAGTCGTTTTTATTGTCACTTTTGTTTGCGTACCCTTTCGGCCGTCACAACAGTGAATAAATCAATTTATCACCTGCTATCAATAAGAATGCATGGCTATTGGAAAAACGTCAAATTTACAAACAAGGCCAATTTCTTTTTTTTGGCTTTACCTTTTGAAATTTTATCAAGCTGTACCGTACAGGCCTGATTTTTTTCAGGTCTGATTTTCGTTATTGCATATATAGCGCTCTCTACTGCGAGGATCGTGCACCATACCTATCTATAACCGCAGTTCAAAATATGTGAAATTCATATATTCATTGTAAGCTGTACTTAATAAGTAATCAGGTACCGGTGTCGGACTGTCTAAGACAGAGTAACTAAATGTTTCTTTTTGTTTTAATTATGTAATGTGCCTCATTTCACAGGGGAAAAGAAGGAAAGAGACAAATTACACACAACTTGAAATCATAAATATTTAATACAACCTGAAAACATAAATAAAGATAATTACGTTGTTACCAAGATACACGAATATACCAATATACCAGTGTAAAAATAATCCATTACGAGTTTTGGAAACCCTCGCTTTCATTGCGATAACCTCTAAAGTGTGGCTGAGTTATATTAATGATTTTGTAAGAAAATGATAATTCATTTTATTGTTAAAGGCTTTGCACTAATTCCAATTCTACAGCAGAGAAATTGTTCTAATCGGAAATTGCCTATTTATATCTGATTTCGGTGACATTTTCCAAGCGGGAGGAATAAGTTTCATTCGTTTTTAGAGAAAAAAAAGAAAAGGAAAAATCATAGCTCGAGGAGAAATTCATCTGCTTGTTAAGCGAGACTCGAATCGAAGGGATATTCTTCTTCTTTTGCATCGAGTCTGACACTACGCAGAACACCGACAAGTAAATACAATATATCTGATGTCAAACTTCACAAAATTTTTTATTCCAGAACCAACCAAATCAGCACATTAAGTTAATCATGGTTATCCAGGGCGTCCTTCAAAAGGAAACATAGATCCATTACTTGAATGCATTGAGTAATGTTATTTTTCGCTATTTCATTTTTTCTCGGTAATCTGCGGGTTGAGGTCTAACTTAACAAGAATGCAAGTTTCTTGTACAATGAGAATTTTGTGCGTGTTATAGATATGGCCTAAAGATCGTTAAATATATAATAAAAATAGCAAACACAACGAAGGACAAAATATTTTTGTTCAGCATGCAAATAAACGAGTCACTGTGGCAATCAGTTGGCGACCATGGCGACCTCTCCCAAACAAAACTTTAATTTTTTTTTTTGTGACTGCATTCTCACTGCATGTGTATGCCTTGTGGATGTGGTCACCTAAAAAAAACAGCGTCACCGAACCTCAACTGAGTCACGGGAAGGTCAGATTTGATGGTCAAAAAGCCACTGTTCTCCCGAAAGAAAAAAAAGAACAAATACAAGAAGAAGTGGAAGAGGATCTGAAACGATGTTAAGGATCTCATTCGGTAGGCATAAGAGTGGCCTTTTTTAAATGCAGAGGTCTTCTCTTTTCGCTTGAAACAAAAAAAGATAAAAGGAAATCGTAAGGTAATTAATTTGAACCTCGATATCTGCATTGGGGAAATTACTTAAAAAAAAAACACAGTTAGTGCAATATAGCTTCGGTACAGTTTCTTCCAAAGAGTCCATCTCTGTACAAGCATCGATAGCCTTTGCTAGTGAATCGTGTTTGGCAGTGCTGGATCGAAGAATAGGGATTGTAAGAACAAGGGTTCTGCAAGGAAGAAAAATGTTTCTTTCGTTTTAGTGGCTAATCCGCCAGAAAATATAGGCCATTTCTTTTCTCTTTCGTCTATACAAGATAGCTATCTAATGGTATCCAGTGTCTTGCTGTAGTATGTCACATTGTCACATGCACAATTATGACACGGGACATTGAATTCAATTGACAAGACATGACATGACTAGCGTACTAGGGTGTGGCATTACCTGATCTGACATGGAATAGGATGACAAAACAGGACATGATTGACATATTATGATATGACTTGGTACGACGTCAAATGAGAATGAATGAATGAATGAATGAATGAAGAGAATGAATGAATAAATGAATAAATGAAAAAATTTATTACCGTGTCTTTGAGAAAGTAACTGAGGGTAAAGGTCCCCTCTACTAATAGGGGAATCCTTGTTTCAATTGTTTCCTCATGTGGTATTTTTGTCTCCGGCATGAAGAAATATATCCGCACAAGACAACCTTTCCTAGAAATGAGAATTAAATTTTATTTTCTGCGTCCTAACCGCTTTCTTGATGCTTAAATACAAAATATTCACACTCGCTATGAATAATAATTTTTTAGCGCAATTTATAGCTAATTGCATATGAATAAAAGAGTGGTGTGTACTGGGAATAACGATAAAACAATTATGGACTAATTGCAATATGCAATGGCATATTGCAACATCCCCCCTTCTTTTAGAGATGATGACATCAGAAGACTTTTGTATAGGATTCTTGTACCCGTGTACTCTGAAATTGAAACATATTCGCATCCTTGTATGCGGAAAAGTTGAGGTGCTGATCCGAAAACTTGTCACACGCTTACGAACAAAGAAAGAGAACTAATGATATTCGTTACGGTAAAGTTCTTCACGGTAATTCCAATAATGTTGCAGTCGTTCTGGGAGTTGCTGCCTCTGAAGCGGCCAGCCGTGAAAGATGTAATGTCTTAACTGGTTCAAGGCCGAATCAGCAGTAGTGGCAACTCTGGTTCTGTCAAGTCGGTTGTCTGTAGCAGGAACATTTGAAGTGATGTGGTGCACTGGAATCACATCCATCTGCTTGGAGTCCATAGGCTTTGGACTGAGAGGGTCGACTCGGCTAAGGGTGTCTACGATTGAGTTGTCCTTCCCGCAGATGCACTCGATGTGAATTTCGTATCTAGCAAGCCTCAGAAGAAGTCGTTGAAGTCTCGGGCTGGCTGTGGCAATACTCTTCTTCCAAATCGTTTCTAAAGGTTTGTGATCTGTTTGAACTCTGACTGGCTCACCATACACATGATTGTGAAGCCTCCCCATGGCGAAGACCACTCCTAGCAATTCCCTTTCAATGTTGGAATAGCGTTCCTCGGCAGGAGTGAGAGTTCTGGATATGTAGATCACTGGTTTTCCTTCTTATAACAATACGGCACCCAACCCTTTCATTGAAGCGTCAGTCTGAATAACGTGCTCTCCTTTCCGGTCAAAGTACGCGAGTACTGGGGTCCTGGAGAGCTCTTCTTTGATGGCATTGAAGGCATCTTGATGGGAAGAGTCCCAGGTCCATTCCATTTCTTCCCGAAGCAGCGGTCTGAGCGGTTCGAATAGTCTCGTCAACTTGGCTGAGTAGCGCTTCAAATAGTTGATCATTCCCTGAAAACTCTGGAGACCTTTCTTGTCTTTTGGCGCTTTCATATGTTTGCGGGCCTCAACCTTTTTGTCGTCGGTCTTCATACCCTCTGGCGTGATAGTCTGCCCGAAGAAATCGCATTTAGTTGTTTTGAACTGTAGCTTCTTGGGATTGAACTTAATTCCGTTCATTCGTGCTGTTTCGAGTAACTGGAGGAGATTTACATCATGATCCTTGGAATCAACCCCTCTCGTGAGGATATCGTCAATGCATCCCGTAATTCCTTTCACTTCCTTAAGGAATGCATTTAACCTCTCCTGAAATACGTCTGCACTGACTTTAAGGCCAAAGGGAAGGCGGAGCCACTTGTATTTCCCCCATGGAGTGTTGAAGGTAGCTAGAAGAGAACTTTCATTGTCTAATTCTACCATCCAATAGCCCGACTTGGCATCAACTAGCGTAAAGTATTTTCCTCCATGGAGTTCAGCACTAACTTCATCGATAGTCTTCGTGTAGTACTGGTTCCTTTTGATGCTCTGGTTAAGGTCCTTTGGATCTAGGCATAGTCGAATTGATCCATCAGGCTTAGAGACAGGAACGACGCTGTTGATCCAGTCTGTGTGTCCCTGAACTGGTTCAATGATTCCCGAACTGCACAATCTCTCAAGCTCTTCTTTGTATGCTGCTTTCTTCTTCTCAGGTACTTCCCGTGGTGGATGTTGCGCAGGTTGTGCGTCTGGCTTGAGTTGAATGTGATACTTGCCCCCTGGTAGTTTTCCTATACCCTTGAATATATCTCTGAACTCGGATAATACGTACTCCTTTGTTAAGGGCAAACAGTGTCTCTTTCCATTTAAGATGACTGCGTCATCCAACACCTCACATGTAGGCTTGTTAACCTTACTGGAATCTGGTCGCAGAGCGTTGACGCTTGTATGGATTTGTGGCGTACTGGTTAAGGAGGGCGGGGTTACCTCTAGGAAGGCAATGTAGCCGACTTGTTGGGCTGTTTCTCTGCCTAGAATGAGATACCCTCGAGTGTCAGTCACTTGACAAGTCGCCATCTGTGGTCGTTGTCTATCACCAGTATGAATCGCTATGGTACACGCCCCTAGGTTCGCCACAGGGGATTCTCCGTACCCGAATATTTGTATAGAGGTAGGGGTGAGACTCTTGTCTCCAAATAAGGATTTGTGTAGATACAATGGCATTACGTTGCATCCTGCGCCTGTGTCGATCTCGCATTCAACCTCATATATGGGTCCTCCACTTGCAGTACTTAACCAAAGAGGCTTGATGTGCTTGCTTGAAGTATCATTAATACTCTTCACATGAAAAGTCTGAATATGGTGAAACATTGTGTGTTGGCTGTCCTGTAGTACGTGTGGACCGAACATCATGTGGTAGTCCTGTGGAGAATCACGAATTGAAACGTTATTGGCACTGGCTTCTGTCTGCGGTGCTTGTAAACCATGTACTTGAACCTGCCTAGGTTCACCAGTTGTACTTTGTTTACCAGTTTTGCTCTTGCAGCACTTTTTGTAGTGTCATTTCTTTCCACACTTGTGAAAAATAACATCCTTGGCTGGACACTGCGATCTGGGGTGAGCAGGCTTTGCTCCACAATAGAAACAACTTTGCCTTTTTGTTTCACCATGCTCTTTATCTTTAGACGTCTTGTCTCTTTTTGACCACTCCGTTGATTTCCCGCCTTTTTGATACTTTGCTTGCACTTTGTGAATCTGTGTCGATCCTTGTTGTATTGCAGTTGTTGCTGCGGTTGCTGTACTGAGAGTCTGCATAATTGATCTTTGACAATCGCTGTTGTATAGGAGAGTCGTAATTTCGATCACTTGTTCGGCGGTAAGGGAGTCCTGGTCTTCTTCCAAACACTTTTGATAAACTTTTGGATTCTTTAGACCAAGGAGAATAGCGTTCCTGAGAGCCATGTCCTTTGCGTCTTCTGGCCATCCGCATGCATCAGTGACTTGCCTGCACTTTTCGATGTACTCTGGTAATTCCATATCACCTTGAGTGAGCACTTTGTACTGTGTAGCCGCGACTAGTTTGCTCCCTCTAGGTTTGCATTGCTCCTCCACCTTTCTGAGATGTATCTCCCATTTCTTGCGATCATCGGCTGGAATTGTTGCCTTGTCCAAAATATTTTGTCCGCGTTCACCCGACCACTGATAAATGCATAGACAAACAAACTCTGGGTCTGCCTTGGTCATTACAAGACCTCTGCATAAAATCGATACCTTCTTTTTCCATTCTAGGAAACGTTCGTGAAGTTTTCCGTCATTTGTCCAATCCAAGATTGGTCCTTTCGCGAGAACTTCCATGGTGAACTTGAGGCTTGTGAACACAAAATATTCGCTCGAACTCTGCGATCGTCAATTATCGATGAATTTGTTCGTCTTCCAGAACGTAGACTAGACTTTTACTCCTGACACCATGTTTCCTCATGTGGTTTTTTTGTCTCCGGCATGAAGAAATATATCCGCACAAGACAACCTTTCCTAGAAATGAGAATTAAAATCTTATTTTCTGCGTCCTAACCGCTTTCTTGATGCTTAAATACAAAATATTCACACTCGCTATGAGTAACAATTTTTTAGCGCAATTTATAGCTAATTGCACATGAATAAAAGAGTGGTGTGTACTGGGAATAACGATAAAACAATTATGGACTAATTGCAATATGCAATGGAATATTGCAACAACAATATTTGCCTCATTAGCATAGCCAATTCAGTTTCTGATGGAGGTAAAAATAAATCAGTTCTGAATATCGAAAGGTCAAGGTACGATTAACTCGGCCAATGAATACGAGCCTGATGCATTGAATACTTTTTGTGCAACACGAGTTTAAAACCTCAAAATTTTACATAGAATTTATGAGCTCATTGGCGCTTTTGCCACCCAGAAATTTTGCAGTTTTTGATGGACTATTTCTCCTTGAATATTACACCCAAACAGCTAAAAATTTCACCATGTACTGAGGTTTTCTTGCTCTTTAGCTACCTGAAGTCAATTTGAATCTAACATGCATCCTTCTTTACGCAAAGCCGTATGCAAATG